>NC_092037.1:55790473-56037989 GCF_003086295.3 Arachis hypogaea
GGATTCTTCATTCACTTGAATGATCAACTCTCCTCTATCAACATCAATCACAGCCTTTGCAGTGGCTAGGAAGGGTCTGCCAAGGATGATGGATTCATCCATGCACTTCCCAGTCTCTAGGACTATGAAATCAGTAGGGATGTAATGGTCTTCAACTTTAACCAGAACATCCTCTACAAGTCCATGGGCTTGTTTTCTTGAGTTGTCTGCCATCTCTAGTGAGATTCTTGCAGCTTGTACCTCTGAGATCCCTAACTTCTCCATTACAGAGAGAGGCATGAGGTTTACACTTGACCCTAAGTCACACAAGGCCTTCTTGAAGGTCATGGTGCCTATGGTACAAGGTATTGAAAACTTCCCAGGATCCTGTCTCTTTTGAGGCAGTTTCTGCCTAGACAAGTCATCCAGTTCTTTGGTGAGCAAAGGAGGTTCATCCTCCCAAGTCTCATTTCCAAATAACTTGTCATTCAGCTTCATGATTGCTCCAAGGTATTTAGCAACTTGCTCTTCAGTGACATACTCATCCTCTTCAGAGGAAGAATACTCATCAGAGCTCATGAATGGCAGAAGTAAGTCCAATGGAATCTCTATGGTCTCATTTTGAGCCTCAGATTCCCATGGTTCCTCATTGGGGAACTCATTGGAGGTCAGTGGACGTCCAGTGAGGCCTTCCTCAGTGGCGTTCACTGCCTCTTCTTCCTCCCAAAATTCGGCCATGTTGATGACCTTGCACTCTCCTTTTGGATTTTCTTCTGTATTGCTTGGGAGAGTACTAGGAGGGAGCTCAGTAATTTTCTTGCTCAGCTGACCCACTTGTCCTTCCAAATTTCTAATGGAGGACCTTGTTTCAGTCATGAAACTTTGAGTGGTTTTGATCAGATCAGAGACCATGGTTGCTAAGTCAGAGGTATTCTGCTTAGAACTCTCTGTCTGTTGCTGAGAAGATGATGGAAAAGGTTTGCTATTGCTAAACCTGTTTCTTCCACCATTATTGTTATTGAAACCTTGTTGAGGTCTCTGTTGATCCTTCCATGAAAGATTTGGATGATTCCTCCATGAAGGATTGTAGGTGTTTCCATAGGGTTCTCCCATGTAATTCACCTCTTCCATTGAAGGGTTCTCAGGATCATAAGCTTCTTCCTCAGATGAAGCTTCCTTAGTACTGCTTGGTGCATTTTGCATTCCAGACAGACTTTGAGAAATCATATTGACTTGTTGGGTCAATATTTTATTCTGAGCCAAAATGGCATTCAGAGTGTCAATCTCAAGAACTCCTTTCTTCTGACTAGTCCCATTGTTCACAGGATTTCTTTCAGAAGTGTACATGAATTGGTTATTTGCAACCATTTCAATCAGTTCTTGAGCTTCAGTAGGCGTCTTCTTCAGATGAAGAGATCCTCCAGAAGAGCTATCCAAAGACATCTTGGACAGTTCAGAGAGACCATCATAGAAAATACCTATGATGCTCCATTCAGAAAGCATATCAGAAGGACACTTTCTGATTAATTGTTTGTATCTTTCCCAAGCTTCATAGAGGGATTCTCCTTCCTTCTGTCTGAAGGTTTGGACTTCCACTCTAAGCTTACTCAATTTTTGAGGTGGAAAGAACTTTGCCAAGAAGGCATTGACTAGCTTTTCCCAAGAGTCCAGGCTTTCTTTAGGTTGAGAGTCCAACCATGTTCTAGCTCTGTCTCTTACAGCAAAAGGGAATAGCATAAGTCTGTAGACCTCAGGGTCAACCCCATTAGTCTTGACAGTGTCACAGATTTGCAAGAACTCAGCTAAGAACTGATGAGGATCTTCCAATGGAAGTCCATGAAACTTGCAATTCTGTTGCATTAGAGAAACTAATTGAGGCTTAAGCTCAAATTTGTTTGCTCCAATGGCAGGGATAGAGATGCTTCTCCCATAGAAATCGGGAGTAGGTGCAGTAAAGTCACCCAGCACCTTCCTTGCATTGTTGGCATTGTTGTTGTTTTCGGCTGCCATGAGTTCTTCTTCTTTGGAGAATTCGGTCAGGTCCTCTAAAGAGAGTTGTGCTTTGGCTTCTCTTAGCTTTCTCTTCAAGGTCCTTTCAGGATCAGCCTCAATCAAGAATGCCCTTGTCTTTGCTCCTGCTCATAAGAAAGAGAAGAGAACAAGAAAATGTGGAATCCTCTATGTCACAGTATAGAGATTCCTTGAAGTGTCAGAGAAAAAGAAGAGTAGAAGACAGAAGTGGAAAATTCGAACTTATCACAGGAGATGGAGTTCGAATTTTGCATTAAGGAATAGTGTTAGTTCACAAATAGAAGGATGTGAGAAGAAGGGAAGTGATTTTCGAAAATTAAGTAAAAATTTTGAAAACATTTTTGAAAAACATTACTTAATTTTCGAAAATGAAAGTGGGAAAGAAACAAAGTGATTTTTGAAAAAGATTTTGAAATTAGAAATCAAAAAGATTTGATTGAAGACTATTTTGAAAAAGATGTGGTTAAGAAAATATGATTGGTTTTAAAAAGATGTGATTGAGAAGATATGATTTGAAAAACATTTTGAAAAAAAGATTTGATTTTGAAAATTAAAAACTTGACTAACAAGAAAAGATATGATTCAAATATTAAACCTTTCTCAACAGAAAAGGCAGCACACTTGAAATGTTGAATCAAATCATTAATTGGTAGCAAGTATCTTTGAAAAAGGAAAGAAATTGATTTTGAAAAAGATTTTGATTGAAAAATTGATTTGAAAAAGATTTGATTTTGAAAAAGTTTGAAAACCTAAAAAAATTGCATTGAAAAACAGAATCTTCCCCCTTGTGCCATCCTGGCGTTAAACGCCCAGAATGGTGCACATTCTGGCGTTTAACGCCCAAAACTATACCTTTTTGGGCGTTAAACGCCCAACCAGGTACCCTGGCTGGCGTTTAAACGCCAGTCTGTCCTTCTTCACTGGGCGTTTTGAACGCCCAGCTTTTTCTGTGCAATTCCTCTGCTGTATGTTCTGAATCTTCAATTCTCTGTATTATTGACTTGAGAAGACACAAATAAAAAATATTTTTGGATTTTTAATAATAAGAAAAAATCAAAATACAACTAAAATCAAATAGCAATGCATGCAAGACACCAAACTTAGCAGTTTGTATATTACTGACACTAATGAGAATGCATATGAGACACATAAACACTCAAGTCAAGAGAATTCAAAGATTAGAGTAAGAAATCATCAAGAATTATTTGAAGATCCTTAAGACACATGAATGAATGCATGTAATTGACACCAAACTTAAAATGACACATTAGACTCAAACAAGAAATTTTTGGGTTTTATGATTTTGTAATTTTTTTGTGATTTTCGAAAATTTAGTGGAAAAAGGTATCAAAATTCTTAATGAGAATTCCAGAAATCATGCAATGCTAGTCTAAGACTCCGGTCCAGGAATTAGACATGGCTTCACAGCCAGCCAAGCTTTCAAAGAAAGCTTCGGTCCAAAACACTAGACATGGCCAAAGGCCAGCCAAGCCTTAGCAGATCACTGCTCCAAAAGCAAGATTGATAAAAATCAACAAGCTTTTGTGATGATAAGTTGAAACCTCGGTCCAATGAGATTAGACATGGCTTCTCAGCCAGCCAGACTTCAACAAATCATCATGAAACTCTAGAATTCATCTTCAAGAATTTCGAAAAAAATGAATACCTAATCTAAGCAACAAGATGAACCGTCAGTTGTCCAAACTGAACAATCCTTGGCACTGATGTTACCAAAAGCTTGCTCAAAACTTGAACAATCCCCGGCAACGGCGCCAAAAACTTGGTGCGCGAAATTGTGAACAATACTTTTCACAACTCTCATAATCCCCAGTCATGAACCCCAAAAACTTGGTAGCTCAGTACCATGGCATTACACAACTTCGCACAACTAACCAGCAAGTGCACTGGGTCGTCCAAGTAATAAACCTTACGCGAGTAAGGGTCGATCCCACGGAGATTGTTAGTATGAAGCAAGCTATGGTCATCTTGTAAATCTTAGTCAGGCAAACTCAAATGGATATGATGATGAACGAAATAAACATAAAGATAAAGATAGAGGTACTTATGTAATTCATTGGTAGGAACTTCAGACAAGCGCATGAAGATGCCTTCCCTTCCGTCTCTCTGCTTTCCTACTGTCTTTATCCAATCCTTCTTACTCCTTTCCATGTCAAGCTTATGTAGGGTTTCACCGTTGTCAATGGCTACCTCCCATCCTCTCAGTGATTACGTCGCCTATGCTCTGTCACAGCATGGATAATCATCTGTCGGTTCTCGGTCAGGCCGGAATAGAATCCATCGATTCTTTTGCGTCTGTCACTAACGCCCCGCCTGCTAGGAGTTTGAAGCACGTCACAGTCATTCAATCATTGAATCCTACTCAGAATACCACAGACAAGGTTAGACCTTCCGGATTCTCTTGAATGCCGCCATCAGTTCTAGCCTATACCACGAAGATTCCGGTTAAAGAATCCAAGAGATATTCACCCAATCGAAGGTAGAACGGAGGTGGTTGTCAGTCACACGTTCATAGGTGAGAATGATGATGAGTGTCACGGATCATCACATTCATCAAGTTGAAGAACAAGTGATATCTTAGAACAAGAACAAGCGGAATTGAATAGAAGAACAATAGTAATTGCATTAATACTCGAGGTACAGCAGAGCTCCACACCTTAATCTATGGTGTGTAGAAACTCCACCGTTGAAAATACATAAGAACAAGGTCTAGGCATGGCCGAATGGCCAGCCTCCCAATGATCTAAGATAGCATAAAATGAAGATAGCTACCCCTTGATGTCTCAATACAATAGTAAAAGGTCCTACTTATAGAAAACTAGTAGCCTAAGGTTTACAGAAATGAGTAAATGACATAAAAATCCACTTCCGGGCCCACTTGGTGTGTGCTTGGGCTGAGCAATGAAGCATTTTCGTGCAGAGACCTCTCTTGGAGTTAAACGCCAGCTTTTATGCCAGTTTGGGCGTTTAACTCCCATTTTGGTGCCAGTTCCAGCGTTTAACGCTGGGATTTCTGAAGGTGACTTTGAACGCCGGTTTGGGCCATCAAATCTTGGGCAAAGTATGGACTATCATATATTGCTGGAAAGCCCAGGATGTCTACTTTCCAATGCCGTTGAGAGCGCGCCAATTGGGCTTCTGTAGCTCCAGAAAATCCACTTCGAGTGCAGGGAAGTCAGAATCCAACAGCATCTGCAGTCCTTTTTAGTCTCTGAATCAGATTTTTGCTCAGGTCCCTCAATTTCAGCCAGAAAATACCTGAAATCACAGAAAAACACACAAACTCATAGTAAAGTCCAGAAAAGTGAATTTTAACTAAAAACTAATAAAAATATACTAAAAACTAACTAGATCATACTAAAAACATACTAAAAACAATGCCAAAAAGCGTACAAATTATCCGCTCATCAGAGATATCTCCCTTTATGACAATTCCAGCTGAATTGTATACATGATAAATGAGGTGTGGGAATGCCAATCTTGCTTTGGTGGAAGGCTTCTTAGCTATCTTGTACAATTCTTGAGGGATCACCTCATGTACTTCCACCTCACTTCCAATCATGATGCAATGGATCATGATGGCTCTTTCAATAGTCATTTCTGACCGGTTGCTAGTGGGGATGATAGAGCGTTGGATGAATTCCAACCATCCTCTAGCTTTGGGCTTGAGGTCAAGCCTTCTTAGTTGAATGGGCTTGCCTTGGGAATTCGTTTTCCACTGTGCTCCTTCCACACAGATGTCTAAGAGCACTTGATCTAGTCTTTGATCAAAGTTAACTCTTCTAGTGTAAGGATGTGGGTCTCCTTGCATCAGAGGCAAGTTGAATGCCAACCTCACACCTTCCGGGCAAAATTCTAAGATTTTCCCTCGGACCATAGTGCTCCAACTCTTGGGATTTGGGTTCACACTAATGTCATGGTTTTTCGTGACCCATGCATTAGCATAGAACTCTTGCACCAGTAAGATCCCAACCTCTTGGATGAGATTGGTTAGGACTTCCCAACCTCTTCTCCGGATCTCTGTTCGGATTTCCGGATACTCATTCTTCTTGAGCCTGAAAGGGACCTCAGGGATCACCTTCTTCTCTGCCACTACTTCATAGAAGTGGTCTTGATGGGCTTTGGTGATGAATCTCTTCATCTCCCAAGATTTGGAGGTGGCGGCTATAGCCTTTTCTTTCCTTTTTCTAGAGGGTTCTCCAACCTTGGGTGCCACAAGTGGCAATGGAAACCAAAAAGCAACGCTTTTCCTACACCAAACTTAAAAGCTTTGCTCGTCGTCGAGCAAAAATAAAGAAAAGAGAAGAATGGAGTAAAAGAATAAGAAAATAGATGGAGAAGGGGGTAGAAGGCAATTCGGCCAAGGGGCTTTGATGGGTATGAGAGGTGTGTGTATGAAGGGTTAAAATGAGGGGTATTTATAGGAGTGGGCTAGGGTTGGGTTCAGTCATGGGTGGGGTAAATGGGAGGAAAATTTTATTTTGAAGTGGGTGGGGGTTGGTGGAAGTTTTGATGGATTTGGGGAAGTGATATGGATGTGATTGGGCTAGGGTTTATAGGGAAGAGTGTATGGGAAAGTGTGAAAGTAAGAAAGAAGAAGTGGGGTAGTGATAAACCACTATTTTATGATATTTCTTATGCTCAATTAAGTGGTTTCTATCAAGTCTTTACTCACTTATTCATCTAAAATGCATGGTTTTACAATTCCTTCCTTATTCCTTAATATATGTGAAAATATGTTTCCGAGACCAAAAAATTACTAATTTTAATTATCCTTTATTACCATTCGATACCGTGATCTGTGTGTTGAGTACTTTCAGTCTTTATAGGACAGGAATGACTTAGTGAACAGAAAGGAAACATAAAAAAGTGGAAGAAACACGCGAAAATAAAGTTTTGAAGGAAATGGCAGCGACACGCACGCATGGACGACACAGACGCGTGACTAGAGCAGAGCCCAAGCTACGCGCACGCGTGGACGACGCAGACGCATGCCTAGCGCAAAGCACGAGCGACGCGTATGCGTGACTAACGCGTACGCGCGACAAGGAAAACTTCCAAATGACGCGCACGCGTGACGAACGCAACGTGCAGAAAATTGCAGAAAATGCCCCTAGCAATTTCTGGACTCCTTTTCGGCCCAAACCCAAGCTCAGAAAACACAGATTAGAGGCTATAAAGTGGGAGAATCCATTCATTCAAAAAAACAAAATGGATACAACATTAATAATTTTAGGTTTTAGATGTAGTTTTTAGAGAGAAAGGCTCTCTTCTCTCTCTTAGGATTTAGGATCAGGATTAGGATTTATGATTTCTATTATGATTAGGCTACTTCTCTTCATTCCAGGTTCAATGTTCCTTTAATTTATTTTCTACTTTATTTATTCTCTTACTTTAATTGTTATTTATCTTTTCAATTTGGCTTATGAACTTTCCATGTTAGAATTGATTTTCTTATTTAATATAAATTGAGTTATTTCAGATCTAAAGATTGCTTTCTTCAAATTTATGTTATTAATGCTTTTAATTTAATTCAGATTTTTCTCCCTTTGCTTTGGTAGAGTAATTGGTGACACTTGAGTTATCAAACTCAACTGTTGATTGATATTTGAAGTTTGCCGGTTGATTTGGATCCCTCTAAAGCTAGTCTTTCCTTAGGAGTTGATTAGGACTTGAGGAATCAAATTAATTAGTCCACTTGACTTTCCTTTATTTAAGTAAGGGTTAACTAAGTGGGAGCAATAAATAATTCTCATCACAACTGATAAGGATAACTAGGATGGGATTTCCAATTCGCATACCTTACAAGGGTGTTCATGATAATTAATTTATTTCTCTTGCCATTTAAATTACGTGTTCCTTATTTCAAAAACTCAACGATACTTTTCCATAACCAATAATAAATCATACTTCCCTACAATTCCTTGAGAGACGACCCGAGTTTTAAATACTTCAGTTATAAATTTTATTGGGTTTTGTTACTTGTGACAACCAAACTTTTGTACGAAAGGATTCTTTGTTGGCTTAGAAGCTATACTTGCAACGAGAGCTTATTTGTAAAATTCTAGACCACGCAAGAATCCGTTTGTCAAAATGGCGCCGTTGCCGGGGAATTGCAAACGTGTGCCTTATTATTGGTTATTGTAAATAATTTCTTTTTATTAATTTTTGTTTTTATTTTCTCTCACTACTATGAATTCTCACCCCTCTAGTTTCAAGTTTGGTTCCAATGTTGTTGTAGGGAATGGAAGCTCTAAAGGAACATGCATCAAGGTTGGAAAAATGAAAGATGGGAGGAGCCACAGGGATTTGATCAACCCTCTTGGCAACAGCCTCTGCCAATATACTATGACCAAGAGCCATTCCAAGAAGCATATCAAGATAATGGCTTTAGTGAGCGCTCTTTTGATTATCCACAACCACCACCATACGCCTATAAACCCCCTCCTCAACATAGCTTTGGACCACCATACTCACAAGCCCCTTTTCACCATTCACCTTCATATGACCCTAACCCTTATCCACTATATCAACCACCATATGAACCATACATAGAACCACCACCTCTATATACACCATCTACATATCCTTATTAAGAGGAACCACCTCCGTGTTATGAGCCCTTTCTCCCAACAAATAAACCCTCCCATCCACCCCAAACCTCCATGGAGAACACACTTACCTCTCTCATTGGTCTCACCTCTAAACTCCAAAATCTTATATCCCGCATGGACCACCACTCTACCTCCAATATTCAACCCTCAAGCTCTAGTGCACTTCCATTTCAACCACATAATGATCCACCCATCCTATCACCACCCTCCATGGAAGAGCACCTACATCCATCAATCCAAGGACAACATGATCCCAATGATGCTATAAACATAGAACAAGAGAGAAGGGATCGTCTTCGCGAATCCACACTTCATAAGAAGCTTGAGGAGGCCCTAAAGGTGAAGGTAGGAGAGACCTTTGCAGATGAAGGAGTAGTTGATTTGTCATAGAAAGGAAATCATCAAGGAGGAGTACGATTTTATGCTAAAACAACTGGACGAAGCCGCAATAGTTAAAGAGGAAATGGTTGAGAACTTCAGAGATGCGAAATCTCCATGGAAAGGCCAAGTCATGGAGCCTCCCTCCAAGACGGTTGCATTTGATGATGAGGAGGATGTACAACCTCCAAGGCATGTCATGGTTGAAGACTTGGAAGAGATTAATCAAGAGATGGAGATTAAGGAAGAAGAAGCACAACCTCCCATGCCCTTGGTGAGCAATGAAGAAGAAATTGAAGTGGAAGAAAGCTCCCAAGAGGAAGATGTTGATATTGAAGAAGCTTGCAAAGAGGTAGAAGTTGTCAATGAAGAGCACAAGGGAGTGGAGCTTGCAAGATTATCAGAAGCACCTCCCCCAAAGCCATTACCATCCAATACAACATTTAAGTGGGTAAAATTCCTATCCTTAACCTTTACTTTCCCACTTGAATATGGGCTACTAAAGACGGATGGTCAACTTAGAGCTCTTTGTGGCTTCAAGAGTAAAAGGAAAATGGTTAGTGGTAGGAGTTGTCATGCAAGGTTCAATATGGTTGTATGCTCCAAGTTGAGATACAAAGGTTGGTGTAGAGCACGATTGAATGGGTCTAGGATGTTGTTTGGCCACTTCAGTGAGAATTCAGACTGCTTGCCACCCAGATGGAACACTGATGATCAACATGAAGATGGATGTAGAATCAAGATTTGGGATCCAGAAATATATGAGGATCAATTTTGGGAGCTCAAAGCTTGTGAAGAACTCCATCAAAGCTTGAAGAATTTATTTGGAATAGATAGAGTTTTATGGAAGTCCAAGCATTGGTGGAAATTTCCAGATGAGTTCAAGCACAAGCCACCATGACAAGGAGCTCACCAAATGTCAAACTTAAGGACTTTAACTAAAAGTGCTAGGTGGGAGACAACCCACGATGGTATAATCGTTCCTTTTTATTCTTAATCTTATTTTATTTTATTTTCACAAGTGTTCATTCATAATTTCTGCATATTCACCTGTATTCTGCATTTGCATTTGTATATTGTATAAAAAAAGAAAAAAAGTGGCAGAGAGTTGCGTGGGAGCAATGCAAAAGGTGTGCCAATCGCACAAGCATCACCACGCGCACGCGTCCCTCACGCGTGCGCGTCATTTTGAACATTTGGCACTTCACGCGTACGCGTCAATGACGCGCACGCGTGACCTAGGAAAATTGGCGTAAAGAGGTGTCAGGCCGAACGTTGTGCGGGCACTGTGCAAAAGGCACAAATTCACCCATGCGTACGCGTCCCTGACGCGTGCGCGCCATTTTCAAATTCTGACCACTTATGCGTACGCGTCAATGACGCGCACGCGTCAATGACGCGCACGCGTCACATGTTATTTTGGCACACACCCCAAGACAAACAGAGAGTTGTGCACACGCAAGGATGCCTTCACGCGAGTAGCACAAATACGGTCACGCGTACGCGTGACAGATGCCCACGCGTCACCTCCAATTTTTGCGACCAAGCGTACGCGTGCGCATCACTAGCGCAACACCTCATATCTTCTTCACTTCACATTCTCCATTATCTCTCTTTGTCCCCTTCTTCTCAAGGTTTTTTCTTTCTATTTTCTTTTTCTTCTTCTTTTTATTTATTTCTTTTTGCATTATTCTAATTGGTGTTAGAAATCTAAATTGGGTGATTATTCTCGTAAAATTTCTTATGGATTATTAAGAAATTGTTTGACAATTATTTTTAATTATTTTTGGGTTGCTTGCACATTTTCAGTTTTAATTCTTTCTCTATCATATTAAACATGCAAACTACGTGTTTGTGAAAAAGCCCGTATGGCATTTTGCATTTTTAATTGTTCTATTTCTCTACTCCACTGCCTGTCTTTCACTAAACCCTTACAATCCTTTTTATTAATTAAAAATAATTGTCAATACAAACGTGATTGTTAGTTTGTTACGAGTGATAATACATTTTAGTTATTGATGCTTGATCTATGCTGCTCATGCCTTTGCTGGCATGCCAATGAACATCTTGCATCTAATTGCCATAATCTGCACTTGCTATATTACCATTGATGAACTAATTGCATGTAGTCGTGACCATGTATTTAGCTCATTTCCTTTACCTTGGCAACATTATCACTCGTACTGTCTCCTTCCTTGCTCTATCCCTTTGAACTCATACACCTTTCTTTCTCCCCTTTTCAGGGTGGCCACCAAGAAGGGTAAGGAGAAAGCTGCTTCCAACCCACCGGCAAGGAGAGGAACAAAAAGAGTACCAGCTAAGGAACCACCACACCCATCCACTTGTACGTCTCTGCATGCACCGAGGACGATGCAATCTTTAAGTGTGGGGAGGTCGATACCGACTTCCGTGGGTTAGCTACTTCCTTTTTAACACCAATTCTTACTCTTCTTTGTAGTTAGTTGTTGCATTTGCATGTTTGATTGCATGTTTGTTTGATTTTGTGCATATTTTACCACTATTTGGTTGAAGTAATATTTTCTTTTTCAAGAAAATTTTTAGAGTATTTCACTAATTTGAATTAAATTTTTGATAAACTTGTTTGAAGAATTTTACTTTGGAACATGGTTTAGAGCTTGAACACACAAAACCAGTTAGATTTTGAGCCTATTTGATTGGTTGCAATTTCTCAACCAATATTTTATTTCTTTTATGTGTGTTGTTCTCTCTAAAATTGTGATCTTTGTCTTGCTTAATTCTATATTTCCATTGTTTAATGTATGCATATACTTATATGATTGAGGCTTTGTTTCGCTTAGCTTACATACCCATATGGCCTTACCCTTTCACTATCCTTTGCAAACCAATTTTGAGCCTATTTTACCCCTTTGTTCTTTACTTTAGCACGTCACTAACTCTAAGCGTAAAACAATAATGTCCTTAATTTGAATCCTTGATTAGCTTAGACTAGTAATAGTGCTCATGAATTAAGTGTGGGGAAGTTGGGATGATTAAAATTTGGTTTGAGAATTGGGTGTTGTATATTCTTGAGAAAATGTGAAAAAGAATGTGAGAACATGTTTATGTATTCAATAATTTAATCATATGCATTGAGGAAAAAAAAAACAAAAGAAAAGAAAAATAGAAAAAAATATAATAGAGAAAAAAAAGAGAAAAAGAGCAAACAATAAAAAAGGGGACAAAATGGCCCAAAGTAAATGGTAATAGCAATGCATATGTACTGTACTCAAAGTTAAGGATGCATGATTGTGTGGTAAACATAGTTAATGGGCAGTTAGATATTGCATTGTAATTACATGGATTGTCCTAAGTTAGGTGAGAATTTTAGGTTAATTAAGGATTCAGATTTTAGTCCACTTAACCAAATACAATCCTACCTTGACCTTAATCCCATTACAACCCTTAAAAGACCTCTTGATATGTGTATCTGTGCATTAAATTTTTGTTGATTGTTAGATGAAGAGAATGCCTTAGAAAGCAAGATTAGTAGAGAATTGAGAGAATCGAACCTTAAACACTTGAGCGATTAGAGTGTATACACTTCCGGTGAGGGTTCGACGCTCGATTCTTTATTCCCAGCTTTCATGAGCTATCTTCTTCTTGCAAGTCTATTTGTACTTCTTTTTTATAATTTGAATTAGTGAAATCCAATTCATATTTCTTCTTGAAGGATTTGTTTACTTTTAACCAAGTAGGTAAAATCATTTTGCATGTAGTTGCATTCATATAAATAGGTTGCATTTCATACATCCTACCATTCCTCCTCATTCCTTTATAGCTTCTCTTGAGCTTAGCATGAGGACATGCTAATGTTTAAGTGTGGGGAGGTTGATAAACCACTTTTTTTTATATTTCTTATGCTCAATTAAGTGGTTTTTATCAAGTCTTTACTCACTTATTCATCTAAACTGCATGATTTTACAATTCCTTCCTTATTCCTTATTATATGTGAAAATATGTTTCTTAGACCATAAAATTACTAATTTTAATTATTCTTTATTACCATTAGATGCCGTGATTCGTGTATTGAGTACTTTCAGGCTTTATAGGTCAGGAATGGCTTAGCGAACAGAAAGAAAACATACAAAAGTGGAAGGAAAGCGCGAAAATGAAGTTTTGAAGGAAATGGCAGCGACGCGCACGCCTGGACGACGTGGACGCTTGCCTAGCGCAAAGCACGAGCAACGCGTATGCATGACTGATGCGTACGCGTGACAAGAAAAACTTCCAAATGACGCACACGCGTGACGGACGCCACATACAAAAAATTGCAAAAAACGCCCCCAGCAATTTTTGGACTCCTTTTCAGCCTAAACCCAAGCCTAGCAAACACAGATTAGAGGCTATAAAGTGGGGGAATCCATTCTTTCAAAAAAGCAACATGGATACAACATTCATAATTCCTAATTTTAGGTTTTAGATGTAGTTTTTAGAGAGAGAGAGAGAGAGAGAGAGAGAGAGAGAGAGAGAGAGATGCTCTCTTCTCTCTCTTAGAATTTAGGATTAGGATTAGGATTTAGGATTTCTATTATGATTAGGCTACTTCTCTTCATTCCAGGTTCAATGTTCCTTTAATTTATTTTCTACTTTATTTATTCTCTTACTTTAATTGTTATTTATCTTTTCAATTTGGCTTATGTACTTTCCTTGTTAGAATTGATTTTCTTATTTAATATAAATTGAGGTATTTCAGATCTAAAGATTGCTTTCTTCAAATTTATGTTATTAATGCTTTTAATTTAATTTAGATTTTTCTCCCTTTGCTTTGGTAGAGTAATTGGTGACACTTAAGTTATCAAACTCAGCTGTTGATTGATATTTGAAGTTTGGCGGTTGATTTGGATCCCTCTAAAGCTAGTCTTTCCTTAGGAGTTGATTAAAACTTGAGGAATCAAATTAATTAGTCCACTTGACTTTCCTTTATTTATGTAAGGGTTAACTAAGTGGGAGCAATAAACAATTCTCATCACAATTGATAATGTGATTTCCAATTCTCATACCTTGCAAGGGTGTTCATGATAATTAATTTATTTCTCTTGCCATTTAAATTACGTGTTCCTTATTTCAAAAACCCAACGATACTTTTTCATAACCAATAATAAATCATACTTCCCTACAATTCCTTGAGAGACGACCTGAGGTTTAAATACTTCGGTTATAAATTTTATTGGATTTTGTTACTTGTGACAACCAAACTTTTGTACGAAAGGATTCTTTGCTGGCTTAGAAGCTATACTTGCAACGAGAGCTTATTTGTAAAATTCTAGACCACGCAAGAATCTGTTTGTCAAAATGGCGCCGTTGCCGGGGAATTGCAAACGTGTGCCTTATTATTGGTTATTGTAAATAATTGCTTTTTATTAATTTTTGTTTTTATTTTCTCTCACTACTATGAATTCTCACCCCTCTGGTTTCAAGTTTGGTTCCAATGTTGTTGTAGGGAATGGAAGCTCTAATAGGAACATGCATCAAGGTTGGAAAAATCAAAGATGGAAGGAGCCACAGGAATTTGATCAACCCTCTTAGCAACAGCCTCCGTCAATACACTATGACCAAGAGCCATTCCAAGAAGCATATCAAGATAATGGCTTTGGTGAGCGCTCTTTTGATTATCCACAACCACCACCATACGCCTATGAACCCCCTTCTCAACATAGCTTTGGACTACCATACTCACAAGTCCCTTTTCACCATTCACCTTCATATGACCCTAACCCTTATCCACCATATCAACCACCATATGAACCATACATAGAACCACCACCTCAATATAAACCATCTCCATATCCTTATCAAGAGGAACTACCTCCGTGTTATGAGCCCTTTCTCCCAACAAATAAACCCTCCCATCCACCCCAAACTTCCATGGAGAACACACTTACCTCTCTCATTGGTCTCACCTCTAAACTCTAAAATCTTATATCCCGCATGGACCACCCCTCTACCTCCAATATTCAACCCTCAAGCTCTAGTGCACTTCCATTTCAACCACATAATGATCCACCCGCCCTATCACCACCCTCCATGGAAGAGCACCCACATCCATCAATCCAAGAACAACATGATCCCAATGATGCTATTGACATAGAACAAGAGAGAAGGGATCGTCTTCACGAATCCACACTTCATAAGAAGCTTGAGGAGGCCCTAAAGGTGAAGGTAGGAGAGACCTTTGCAGATGAAGGAGTAGTTGATTTGTCATAGGAAGGAAATCATCAAAGAGGAGTATGATTTTATGCTAAAACAACTGGACGAAGCCGCAATAGTTAAAGAGGAAGTGATTGAGAACTTCAGAGATGCGGAACCTCCATGGAAAGGTCAAGTCATGGAGCCTCCCTCCAAGAAGGTTGCATTTGATGTTGAGGAGGGTGTACAACCTCCAAGGCATGTCATGGTTGAAGACTTGGAAGAGGTTAATCAAGAGATAAAGATTAAAGAAGAAGAAGCACAACCTCCCATGCCCTTGGTGAGCAATGAAGAAGAAATTGAAGTGGAAGAAAGCTCCCAAGAGGAAGAGGTTGATATTGAAGAAGCTTGCAAAGATGTGAAAGTTGTCAAGGAAGAGCAAGTGGAGCTTGCAAGATTATCAGAAGCACCTCCCCCAAAGCCATTACCATCCAATACAACATTTAAGTGGGTAAAATTCCTATCCTTAACCTTTACTTTCTCACTTGAATATGGGATACTAGGGACGGATGGTCAACTTAGAGCTCTTTGTGGCTTCAAGAGTAAAAGGAAAATGGTTAGTGGTAGGAGTTGTCATGCAAGGTTCAATATGGTTGTATGCTCCAAGTTGAGATGCAAATGTTGGTGTAGAGCATGATTGAATGGATCTAGGATGTTATTTGGCCGCTTCTGTGAGAATTCAGACTGCTTGCCACCCAGATGGAACACTGATGATCAACATGAAGATGGGTGTCGAATCAAGATTTGGGATCCAGGAATATATGAGGATCAATTTTCGGAGCTCAAAGCTTGTGAAGAACTCCATCAAAGCTTGAAGAATTTATTTGGAATAGATAGATCTTTATGAAGTCCAAGCATTGGTGGAAATTTCAAGATGAGTTCAAGCATAAGCCACCATGACAAGGAGCTCACCAAATGTCCAACTTAAGGACTTTAACTAAAAGTGCTAGGTGGGGGACAACCCACCATGGTATAATCGTTCCTTTTTATTCTTAATCTTATTTTAATTTATTTTTACTAGTGTTCATTCATAATTTCTGCAAATTCACCTGCATTCTGCATTTGTATTTGCATATTGCATAAAAAAAGAAAAAAAGTGGCAGAGAGTTGTGTGGGAGCAATGCAAAAACTGTGCCAATCGCATAAGCATCACCACGCGCACGCGTCCCTCACGCGTGCGTGTCATTTTGAACATTTGGCACTTCACGCGTACGCGTCAATGATGCGCATGCGTGTCCTAGGAAAATCGGCGTAAAGAGGTGTCAGGCCGAAAGTTGTGCTCGCCTGGTGCGGGCACTGTGCACAAGGCACAAATTCACCCACGCGTACGCGTCCCTGACGCGTGTGCATCATTTTCAAATTCTGACCACTCACGCATACGTGTCAATTACGCGCACGCGTCACATGTTATTTTGGCACACACCCCAAGACAAACAGAGAGTTGTGCGCGCGCAAGGATGCCTTCGCGCGAGTAGCACAAACACGGTCACGCGTACGCGTGACCGATGCCCACGCGTCACCTTCCAATTTTTGCGACCCACGCGTACGCGTGCGCGTCACTAGCGCAACACCTCATATCTTCTTCACCTCACATTCTCCATTATCTCTCTTTGTCCCCTTATTCTCAAGGTTTTTTCTTTCTATTTTCTTTTTCTTCTTCTTTTTATTTATTTCTTTTGCATTATTCTAATTGGTGTTAGAAATCTAAATTGGGTGATTATTCTCCTATAATTACTTGTGGATTATTAAGGAATTGTTTGAGAATTATTTTTAATTATTTTTGGGTTGCTTGCATGTTTTCAGTTTTAATTCTTTCCCTATCATATTAAACATGCATACTAAGTGTTTGTGAAAAAGTCCGTATGGCATTTTGCATTTTTAATTGTTCTATTCCTCTACTCCACTGCCTGTCTTTCACTAAACCCTTACAATCCTTTTTATTAATTAAAAATAATTGTCAATACAAACGTGATTGTTAGTTTGTTACAAGTGATAATACATTTTAGTTATTGATCCTTGATCTATGCTACTCATGCCTTTGCCGGCATGCCAATGAACATCTTGCATCTAATTGCCATAATCTGCACTTGCTATATTACCATTGATGAACTAATTGCATGTAGTCGTGACCATGTATTTAGCTCATTAACTTTAGCTTGGCAACATTATCACTCGTACTGTCTCCTTCCTTGTTCTATCCCTTTGGACTCATACACCTTTCTTTTTCCCCTTTTCAGGATGGCCACTAAGAAGGGTAAGGAGAAAGCTGCTTCCAACCCACCGGCAAGGAGAGGAACAAAAAAAGTACCAGCTGAGGAACCACCACACCTATCCACTTGTACGTCTCTGCATGCACCGAGGACGATGCAATTTTTAAGTGTGGGGAGGTCGATACCGACTTCCGTGGGTTAGCTACTTCCTTTTCAACACCAATTCTTACTCTTCTTTGTAGTTAGTTGTTGCATTTGCATGTTTGATTGCATGTTTGTTTGATTTTGTGCATATTTTACCACTACTTGGTTGAAGTAATATTTTCTTTTTCAAGAAAATTTTTAGAGTATTTCACTAATTTGAATTAAATTTTTGATAAACTTGTTTGAAGAATTTTACTTTGGAACATGGTTTAGAGCTTGAACACACAAAACTAGTGAGATTTTGAGCCTATTTGATTGGTTGCAATTTATCAACCAATATTTTATTTCTTTTATGTGTGTTGTTCTCTCTAAAATTGTGATCTTTGTCTTGCTTAATTCTATATTTCCATTGTTTAATGTATGCATATACTTATATGATTGAGGCCTTATTTCACTTAGCTTACATACCTATATGGCCTTGCCCTTTCACTATCCTTTGCAAACCAATTTTGAGCCTATTTTACCCATTTGTTCTTTACTTTAGCACATCACTAACTCTAAGCGTAAAACAATAATGTCCTTAATTTGAATCCTTGATTAGCTTAGACTAGTAAAAGTGCTCATGAATTAAGTGTGGGGAAGTTGGGATGATTAAAATTTGGTTTGAGAATTGGGTGTTGTATATTCTTGAGAAAATGTGAAAAGAAATGTGAGAACATGTTTATGCATTCAATAATTTAATCATATGCATTGAGAAAAAAGCAAAACAAAAGCAAAGAAAAATAGAAAAAAAATATAATAGATAAAAAAAAAGAGAAAAAGAGCAAACAATAAAAAGGGGACAAAATGCCCCAAAGTAAATGGTAATAGCAATGCATATGTACTGTACTCAAAGTTAAGGATGCATGATTGTGTGGTAAACATAGTTAATGGGCAGTTAGATATTACATTGTAATTACATGGATTGTCCTAAGTTAGGTGAGAATTTTAGGTTAATTAAGGATTCAGATTTTAGTCCACTTAACCAAATACAATCCTACCTTGACCTTAATCCCATTACAACCCTTAAAAGACCTCTTGATATGTGTATCTGTGCATTAAATTTTTGTTGATTGTTAGATGAAGAGCAAGCCTTAGAAAGCAAGATTAGTAGAGAATTCAGAGAATAAAACCTTAAACACTTGAGCGATTAGAGTGTATACACTTCCGGTGAGGGTTTGACGCTCGATTCTTTGTTCCCGGCTTTCATGAGCTATCTTCTTCTTGCAAGTCTATTTGTACTTCATTTTTATAATTTGAATTAGTGAAATCCAGTTCATATTTCTTCTTGAAGGATTTGTTTACTTTTAACCAAGTAGGTAAAATCATTTTGCATGTAGTTGCATTCATATAAATAGGTTGCATTTCACACATCCTACCATTCCTCTTCATTCCTTTATAGCTTCTCTTGATCTTAGCATGAGGACATGCGAATTTTTAAGTGTGGGGAGGTTGATAAACCACTATTTTATGATATTTCTTATGCTCAATTAAGTGGTTTCTATCAAGTCTTTGCTCACTTATTCATCTAAACTGCATGGTTTTACAATTCCATCCTTATTCCTTAATATATGTGAAAATATGTTTCCTAGACCATAAAATTACTAATTTTAATTATTCTTTATTACCATTAGATGCCGTGATCCGTGTGTTGAGTACTTTTAGGCTTTATAGGTCAGGAATAGCTTAGCAAACAGAAAGAAAACATACAAAAGTGGAAGGAATGCCCGAAAATGTAGGTTTGAAGGAAATGGCAGTGACGCGCACGCATGGACGACGCAGACGCGTGACTCGCGCAGAGGCCAAGCGACGTGCATGCGTGGATGACGCGGACGCATGCCTAGCACAAAGCACGAGCGACGCGTACGCATGACTGACGCGTATGCGTGACAAGAAAAACTTCCAAATGATGCACACGTGTGACGGACGCCATGTACAGAAAATTGCAGAAAATGCCCCCAGCGATTTCTGGACTCTTTTCGGCCTAAACCCAAGCCCAGAAAACATAGATTAGAGGCTATAAAGTGGGGGAATCCATTCATTCAAAAAAAGAACATGGATACAACATTTATAATTCATAATTTTAGGTTTTAGATGTAGTTTTTAGAGAGAGAGAGAGAGCCTCTCTCCTCTCTCTTAGGATTTAGGATTAGGATTAGGATTTAGGATTTCTATTATGATTAGGCTACTTCTCTTCATTCCAGGTTCAATGTTCCTTTAATTTATTTTCTACTTTATTTATTTTCTTACTTTAATTGTTATTTATCTTTTCAATTTGGCTTGTGAACTTTTCATGTTAGAATTGATTTTTTTTATTTAATATAAATTGAGGTATTTCAGATCTAAATATTGCTTTCTTCAAATTTATGTTATTAATGCTTTTAATTTAATTTAGATTTTTCTCCCTTTGCTTTGGTAGAGTAATTGGTGACACTTGAGTTATCAAACTCAGTTGTTGATTGATATTTGAAGTTTGCTGGTTGATTTGGATCCTTCTAAAGCTGGTCTTTCCTTAGGAGTTGATTAGGACTTGAGGAATCAAATTAATTAGTCTACTTGACTTTCCTTTATTTAAGTATGGGTTAACTAAGTGGGAGCAATAAACAATTCTCATCACAACTGATAAGGATAACTAGGATGGGATTTTCAATTCTCATACATTGCATGGGTGTTCATGATAATTAATTTATTTCTCTTGCCATTTAAATTACGTGTTCCTTATTTCAAAAACCCAACGTTACTTTTCTATTACCAATAATAAATCATACTTCCCTGCAATTCCTTGAGAGACGATCCGAGGTTTAAATACTTCGGTTATAAATTTTATTGGGTTTTGTTACTTGTGACAACCAAACTTTTTTACGAAAGGCTTCTTCGCTGGTTTAGAAGCTATACTTGCAACGAGAACTTATTTGTAAAATTCTAGACCACGCAAGAATCCGTTTGTCAGGTAGGTAAAGATGCTGTGGGACCCACTGGTCCTGAGGGGCTAGGGAATTCAGATTTCCTTCCTGCTTCATGGGCGTTGAACGCCCAGGGCTATGCCCATAGCTAGCGTTCAATGCCAGCTTTACTGCCATCTGGGGCGTTGAATGCCAGCAACACTCCATCCAGAGTGTTCTGTTCTCACTGCTGAACTTTTCTGTCTCTGTTCTGACTAATTCATATGATCATGAACTTAAAGAAATTACTTAAAGAAAAAGAAAATTAAGGAATTAAAAGAAATAGAAATAATTAATTAGGGTTGGGTTGCCTCCCAATAAGCGCTTCTTTAACGTCACTAGCTTGACGATGAGCTCCTTATGGAGATTGATATAGGCTTAAGATTTTGCCTCTTACAGTGAACTTTCTTCCTATCTTCTCATGAAAGTGCTCTACATGCTCTAGAGACAGGACATGACTCACTGTATGTGGTATGACTTGCTTCTTGGTGAAGAGAACTCTCATGCCAGGTGAGAGGCCTTCAGTAGGGACTTTCTTGTCCCTCCAGCCTTTAGGTACTTTCTTCCTAGTACTTTTATTTTCAGTGCTTGTTAAGGGCTGCCCAACACCAAACTTAGAATTGATATTTGAGGGTTTAGTAGAGCTTTGCATTGAAATAAATGGTTGGAACACTAAGTGCTGCATAGTTATCTCTCTTTTTTTAGAGGGAGTGTTAGAGTGAGGCATCTTGAACAAGATGTGATCCTTCCCTAGTTGTAGAATCAGTTCTCCCTTTGCTACATCAATAATAGCATTGGCAGTGGCTAGGAAAGGTCTTCCAAGGATGATGGATTCATGCTCATCTTCCCCAGTATCTAAGATAATGAAGTTTGCAGGGATGTAAAGGTTTTCAACCTTCACCAAGACATCCTCTACTAAGCCATATGCTTTCTTCATTGATTTGTCTGCCATCTCTGGTGAGATATTTGCAGCTTGTACCTCAAAGATTTCCAGCTTCTCCATTAAAGAGAGTGGCATAAGGTTTATACTTGACCCTAGGTCACATAGAGCCTTCTCAAAGGTCATGGTGCCTGTGGAGCAAGGAATTAGGAAGCATCCGGGGTCTGGGAGCTTCTGAGGTAGCTTCAGCTGAACCGAAGTCTTAAGTTCTTTGGAAAGCATTGGAGGTTCTTCCTCCAATGGCTTTGTACCAAATAACTTGGCATTCAGCTTCCTAAGAGCTCCTAAGTACCGAGCAACTTGCTCTTCCCTAGTGTCCTCATCCTCATCAGAGGATGAGTATTCACCAGAACTCATGCACCGCAGGAGTGCATGCAAGGGAACCTTGATGAGCGGATATTTTATACGCTTTTTGGCATCATTTTTATATAGTTTTTAGTATGTTTTGTTTAATTTTTATTAAGTTTTCATAGGTTTTAGTGTTAAATTCACATTTTTCGATTCTACTTTGTGTTTTTGTGTTTTTGAACAATTTCAGGTATTTTTTAGCTGAAATTAAGGAGCTGGAGCAAAAGTCTGATTCAGAGACAAAGAAAGCACTGTAGATGCTGTCCGGATCTAACATCCTTGCACTCGGAAGAGCTATTCTAGAGCTATAGATTTCAAAATGGAGCATTCTCAACGACTTTAGAAAGCTGACTTCCAGAGATTTCCAGTAATGTATAATAGTTTATATTGTGCTTCAGATTAGAAAGCCCAAAACTGGCTTCCAACGCCAGCCTCCTGCCCCCTTCAAAGCGTCCAGCATCCAAGGAGAAGAGACTAGCATCCAAACACCCAAATAAGACCCCATAGCCAGCGTTCAACGTCCTAGAGGCCTCATAGCACATAGATCTCATCAAAGCTCAGCCCAAACACTCACCAAGTGGGCCCCAGAAGTGGATTTTAGCACTAAAAGACTGTTCTACCCTTACTAGTCATTAGTTTAGTATTTAAAGTAGAAGATCACTCTTTGTTAAGGATCTTCAGCCACACGCTCACCATATTTTCATTTTCATTGTATTTTCCCATCAGTATGAGTTTCTAAACCTCCTCGGTTGAGGGGAGGAGCCCTGCCGAGTTCTATGAATTAATAAAAGTATTACTGCTTCTCTACAATTCGTGTTTGATTTAATTCTAAGATGTATATTCGTTCTTCAACATGGTGAATAAGATGATCTGTGACAATCAGCTCCGTTTATCATACCAAGACCGCATGCCTGACAACCACCCATGTTTACTTAGGTTTGTGTGAATACGTGACTGGAAAGCATCGAACCACCATCTTGATTATACATCTCTCAGACGACTAATCCACGACTTTGTTGGGGACTTCTCGAGATACCAGTTCAGCTAATTTACGGGGAGATTAGGGTCTCTATGGTCAAGTCTAGAACCCAAAAGAGCAGCATTCTCTGATCTAGAAGATTTGACCTTGTCTGTGGCGTTTTGAGTAGGATCACCAAAGAGGATGAACTGCTAGAGCTTCACCCTCGTTCAGATTGGATGACCGCAGCCATACGACGTTTGATATGAAGCAGAGAAGAATGATGACTGCGGCCGCACGTCGTTAATCATATATAGCCTACCATAGAAGAAATCATTCACAAGCAAAGGAGACAGTAATACCAGAGTTAACTCAGAAAGACAAAGCAACTCCAATCCTTAACCATCTTCTTATCACTGGTTACATTTAAATTCACAAAGTATTTTATACACTATTCCTCATATGCATTCAAAACAACAACTTCTTGATTAGTCTGACTAAGACCTACAAGATAACCATAGCTTGCTTCAAGCCACAATCCTTGTGGGATCGACCCTGACTCACTCAGGGATTACTTGGAAGACCCAGTGCACTTGCTGGTACAGTTGTATGAAGTGTGGGGATTCGTGCACCAAGTTTTTGGCGCCGTTGTCGGGGATTGTTCGAGTTTGGACAATTGACGGATTATCTTGTTCCCTAGATCAGGTAATTTTTTTTATTTTATTTGAGTCTTTTGTTTTTATTTTCTTCCTCTCTATTTTTGAAAAAAAATAAAAAACCTTTTTCAAAATTTTTTTACTTTCTTTGTTTAATGTTTTTTTTGGTTTGAGGCTTTTGTTTTTGTTCTTATTGAATTTTTTGATTTCTTTGAGTCTTTCTTTCTAAAAATTTTCAAAAATAGTTTCTTTGTTAAATCTTGTGTCAATCTTTAAGTTTTGTGTCTTCTTGTGTTTTTCTTTCAAATTTTCAAAAATTTTGCTTTTGATTTTCAAAAAATTTAAATTTTGTGTCTTTTGCATGTTCTTATTTTCTTTAAATTCTGAGTTTTGTTCTTGGTGTTCTTTTTAATCTTCAAAGTATTCTTGTTTTTCTTTTTATTTTGATCTTAAAATTTTTAAGTTTGGTGTCCCTTTGTGTTTTTCCTTCAAATTTTCAAAAACTTGGGGTCCTAGATCTAAAAATTTTAAGTTTTGTGTCTTTTACTTGTTTTTCTCTTTCTTCATTATATTCAAAAATAAAAAATTTCTTTTCTATCTTTATTTAAAAATTATTTTCAAAATTTTTAATTAAAAATTCAGACTTTAATTTTAAATTTTTATCTTATCTTATCTTAGTTTTCAAATTTCAAAATTCAAATATTTTCAAAATAAAAAACTTATCTTTTTCAAAACCTTATATTATCTTATTTCAAAATTCAAAATTTCAAATTCAAAATTTCAACTTTAAAATTTAAAATTCAAATTTCAAATTTTAAAATAAAATCTTTTTCAAAATCAAATTTCAAATCTTATATTTCTTTTAAATCTTTTTCAAATCTTTTTTAATCCAAAATTTTAAAATCAAATCTGTTTCAAATCTTTTTAATTTCTCATCTTATCTTTTCTTATCTTTTCTAATTTCAAATTTTAAATTCAAATCTTTTCTAATCTTCTATCTTATCTTATTTCAAATCTTTCTTAATTAATTACTTCTTTTCTCTCTCTTCTTTTTCAAAACTTCCTAACTAATTCTTCTCTCTCCTAATTTTCGAAAACTCTCTTCTTCTCTCTATTCTATTTTCGAATTATATTATTAAATAAAATAAAAAATATTTTAATTCTTATTTATCTTTTCTATTTCTAATTCTTCTCCTATTTATTTTTATTATTCGAATTCCACTCTTCTCTTATCTTCCATTTTCACTTTTCTATCTTCCTCTTCTTTCTTCACATCTCACAGGAGCCTACTATACTCAAATCAGACATAGAAGCTTTCTTTCTTTCTTTCTTTCTTTTCTTCTTTTCTTTTTATGATCAGAAATAGGGATAAAGAACCCCTCTTTAATCTTGATACTGAACCTGAAAATACTTTAAGAAGGAGCTTACAACAAGCTATAACACAACACTCTGGAAGAAAACCTTTCAAAAAATTTTGAACAAGAAATAGAAGACATGGCCGAACCTGAAGGAGGAGCAAGAAAGGTTCTTGGTGACTTCACCATGCCTACCTCTGACTTTTATGGCAGAAGCATCTCTGTACCTGCCATTGGAGCTAATAATTTTGAGCTTAAGCCTCAGTTAGTCTCTCTTCTGCAATAGAATTGCAAGTTCTATAGACTTCTGATGAGCAGATATTTTCCATGCTTTTTGACATCATTTTCATATAGTTTTTAGTAGTTTTTATTTAGTTTTTATTGAGTTTTTATAGGTTTTAGTGTTAAAATCACATTTTTGGATTATACTATGAGTTTTTGTATTTTTGGAAAATTTTAGGTATTTTCTTATTGAAATTGAGGAAATGGAGCAGAAGTCTGATTCAGAGACAGAGAAAGCACTGCAGATGTTGTCTAAATCTGACCTGCCTGTATTCGGAAGAACTTTTCTGGAGCTACAAAAGTCCAAATGGAGCGTTCTCAATGATTATGGAAAGCAGATTTCCAGAGCTTTCCAGCAAATATAATAGTCTATACTTTACTTCGGATTAGAAGGCCCAAAACTGGCGTCCAACGCCAACTACCTGCCCCCTTCCAGGCGTCCAACACCCAAAAAGCAGAGACCAATGTACAAACGCCCAGACAGGACCCCCTAGCTGGCATTCCATGCCCAAGGAGCCTCATAGCACATGGATCTCATCAAAGTTCAGCCCAAACACTCACCAAGTGGGCCCTAGAAGTGGATTTTAGCACTAAATAGACTGTTTTATCCTTTCTGTGTAATCCTTAGTCATTAACCTAGTATTTAAAGAACTTTTACACCTCTCACAAAGGGAGGTCTGCCATATATTTTGTTTACTTTGTGCTTTTACTTCAGTATGAGTTTCTAAACCTCCTAGGTTGAGGGGAGGAGCCCTGCTGAGTCCTATGAATTAATAAAAGTACTATTGTTTCTTCTTCGATCCGTGTTTGATCTATCTCTAAGATGTATATCCGATCTTCATCGTGGTGAATGGGATGATCTAACCAATTAGCTCTATTCATCACATTAAGATGAACGTGCCTGACAAACACCCATATCTACTTGGGTTCGTGTGAGTACTTGGAAGAAAAGCAGGAGCCAACAGCTATGTTTATACATCTCTCAGACGGTTAATCCACGACTTCATTGGGGACATCTCGAGGCACCAGTTCAGCCGATTTCCGGGGAGATTAGGGTCTCCGTGGTATAGGTTAGAATCCAAAGAAGCAGCGTTCTCTGATCCGAAAGATTCGACGTTGTCTATGGTGTTTTGAGTAAGATCTCTAGGAGAATGACTTGCTATGCGCTTCACCCTTCGTCAGATTGGATGACCACAGCCAATGGCATTTATTCTGTAGCAGAGGAGATCAATGACCACGGGCAATGGCTTTGATCATTTATAGCCTGCCATAGAACAAGATCATTCACAAGCAAAGAAGACTGTAGTACCAGAGTTAATTCAGAAAGACAAAGCAACTTCAACTCTTAACTCTATTCCCATCATATAATTCCTAGTATCCCTTTGGTAAGTTTTGTGATACTTCACTCAACTCCATATACTTAATCCAACAACTTCTGATTCCTCCTGACTAAGACTTCCAAGACATCCATAGCTTGCTTCAAGCCACAATCCTCGTGGGATCGACCCTGACTCGCTCAGGTATTACTTGGACGACCCAGGGCACTTGCTAGTACTGCTGTTGTATGAAATAGTGTGGGTTTTACGTACACGCACACCAAGTTTTTAGCGCCGTTGCCAGGGATTGTTGAGTTTGGACAAACTGAAGGATTGTCTTGCTCCCTAGATCAGGTAATTTTTATTTTTTATTTTTGTTTTCTTCTTCCTTAATTTTTCGAAAAATTTTAAAACTTTTTCCAAAAAACCTTTTTCAAAAATTTTATTTTTCAAGCATCCTCAACTTTCTGATTGAGAGTCTTTGAGTGTGTTCTTATTTGAGTCCTTTATTTTTATTTTCTTCTTCTTTAATTTTCAAAAATTTCAAAACCTTTTTCAAAAATATTTTTATTTTCTTTGTTTGATCTTTATTCTTGTTTTGAGTATTTTTTTTGTTGTGTTTTTCGATTTTTATGAGTCTTTCTTTCTAAATTTTTTTCAAAAATAATTTTTCTTTGTTTAAATCTTGTTTCAATTTTTAAGTTTGGTGTTTTCTTGTTTATTTTTTTGGGTTTTCGAAAATTTACATTTAGTTTTCTAAAAATTTTAAGTTTGGTGTTCTTTTTTATGTTCTTGAGTTCTTTGAGTCTTTAAATTTTGTTCTTTGTGTTCTTGTTTGTCTTCAAAGTGTTCTTGAGTCTTGTATGTGTTTTGATCTTAAAATTTTTAATTTTGGTGTTCCTTGGTGTTTTCCTCCAAAATTTTCGAAAAACAAGGGTACTATATCTAAAAATTTTAAGTCTTGTGTCTTTTGTGTGTTTGTCTCTTTTATCATAAAATTCCAAAAATAAAAATATCTTTTCTAACTAATTTTAAGCATAATTTTCAAAAATTAACATAAAAATTCAAATTTCAATTTTAAAATTTTATCTTATCATATCTTAGTTGTCAAGTTTTCAAAAATCAAATTTTTCAAAAATAAATGTCTTATCTTTTTCAAAATCTTGTCATATCTTTTTCAAAATTTAAAAATCTTATCTTATCTTTTTCAAATTTCAAATTTTTTAAAAATCATATCTTTTTCAAAATCAAATTTCAAAATCTTATCTTTTTCTAATTTCAAATCTTTTCTTATCTTATCTTTTATTTTTATTTTTATCTTTTCTTAATTAATATCTTATCTTCTCTCTCCTATTTTTCAAAACTTCCTAACTAACTTTTCTATTCTTAATTTTCGAAAATATTTCTCATATTTCTCTCTCATCTTTTTCAAAACCTCCTAACTAACTCTTATTTCCTTAACTTTCGAAAATATCTATCTTCTTCTCTCTCATCTTTTTCAAAATCACCTAACTAACTCTCATCTCTCTTAATTTTCAAAAATTTCTTCTTCTCTTCCCTCCTCTATTTTCAAAAATCTAAGAATTAAAATTTAAATAATTTTAAATTAGTTAATTTAATTTTCAAAAATAAATAATAAATAAGGATAAAGAAGGCTCTGAGAAGGCATTTACAACAAGCTAAAGCACAACACTTCGGAAGAGACCTTTCAAAAAGTTTTGAACAAGAAACAAAGGACATGGCCGAACTTCAAGAGGAGCCTAGAAAGGTCCTTGGTGACTTCACCATGCCTACCTCTGACTTTTATGGCAGAAACATTATTGTACCTGCCATTGGAGCTAACAATTTTGAGCTTAAGCCTCAGTTAGTCTCTCTTCTGCAGCAAAACTATAAATTTCATGGACTTCCACTAGAAGATCCACATCAGTTCTTAGCAGAATTTTTACAGATCTGTGAAACCGTAAAGACTAATGAAGTTAATCCTGAACTCTATAAGCTTATGCTCTTTCCCTTTGCTTTAAGAGATAGAGCTAAGTTTTGGTTGAATGCCCAACCTAGAGAGAGTCTTGACTCTTGGGAATAGCTAGTTAATGCTTTTCTCGCTAAATTCTTTCCTCCTCAAAAGATGAGCAAGATTAGAATGGAAGTTCAAACCTTCAGACAAAGGGAAGGTGAATCCCTCTATGGATCTTGGAAAAGATACAAGCAACTGATCAGGAGATGTCATCCTGACATGCTCTCAGAGTGGTCCATCATAGGCGTGTTCTATGATGGTCTGTCTGAGATGTCCAAGATTTCATTGGACAGCTCTGTAGGTGGATCTCTCCACTTGAAGAAAACGCCTACAAAAGTAAGAGAACTCATTGAAATGGTTGCTAACAACCAGTTCATGTACACTTCTGAAAAAAACCCTGTAAACCATGGAATCTCTCAAAAGAAAAGAGTTCATGAAGTTGAAACTCTGAATACCATTCTGGCTCAGAATAAGATCTTGACCCAACAGGTCAACATGATCTCTTAACATCTGACTGGTATGCAAACTGCAGCTAGCAGTAATCAGGAAGTTTTTCTTGAAGAAGAAGCTTATGATCCTTATCAACCCACCATGGAAGAGGTGAATTACATGGGAGAGCCCTATAGAAACACTTAAAACCCTTCATGGAGGAATCATCCTAACCTCTCATGGAAGGATCAACAAAAACCTCAGCAAGGTTTCAATCAAGGTGGTAGGAACCAGAATAGGTTCAACAACAGAACATCATTCCCATCTTTTCAAGGGAACATGAAAACCTTTAAGAGCCTTTCAGACTTAGCCATTATGGTTTCTAGTCTCAGTAATACTACTCACAGTTTCATTAATGAAATAAGGTCCTTCGTTAGAAAATTGGAGGTACAGGTTGGTCAACTGAGCAAGAGAATCCCTGAGATCCCTCCTGACACTCTTCCCAATAATACTGAAGTTAATCCTAGAGAAGAGTGCAAGGCAATAACCATGGAGGTTGAGGCTGAACTAGAGAAAAATGGGAAGGCGTTGAACGCCAGTGAAGAAGCCTTCACTGGGCATTCAACGCCCATAATGGCAGCAAGCCTGGCCTTAAACACCAATGAGGAACCCCTCACTGGGCATTTAACGCCCATTTTGGCAGAAAGCTGGGGTTGAACGCTAGCCAAGGAGCACTGGCTGGGCGTTTAATGCCCAAACAGGTAGGTTTTCTGGCGCTAAACACTAGTGAGGAACCCCTCACTGGGCGTTCAACGCCCAACCAGGTAACCATTCGGTGCTGAACGCCAGTGAGGAACCTTTCACCGGGCGTTTAAGGCCCAGAATACTAGAGGCACTGGTGTTTAGCGCCAGTCAGGATGGACAACAAGGGCGTTCAATGCCCAATAAGCTGACCGAGATGGCGTTGAATGCTAGTCAAAGCACACCCTTTGAGTGCCTAAATCCCACTCAAGAACCCTCTAGCCCAAAACCAAAGGAAACTATAAAGACAATAAAGGTTCCTTTGAATGCACGTCTACAGTGCGTAAGTTCTGATGACTACTCATCCTCAAGTGAGGAAGAAGACACTAGGGAAGAGCAAGTTGCTCGTTTTCTAGAAGCTCTTATGAAGCTAAATGCTAAGCTATTTGGTACAATGCCTCAAGAGGAAGAACCTCCACTACTTACCAAAGAACTCCATGCTCTGGTTCAGCAAGAGCTACCTCAGAAGCTTCCAGACCCTGGATGCTTTCTGATCCCTTGCACCATAGGCACTATGTCCTTTGAAAAGGCTCTATGTGACCTAGGGTCAAGCATCAACCTCATGCCACTCTCTGTAATGGAGAAGCTGGGTATCCTTGAGGTACAAGCTGAACACGTCTCTTTAGAGATGGCAGACAAGACCATGTAGAAGCCATATGGCTTAGTGGAGGATGTCTTGGTTAAAGTTGAAAACCACTACGTTCCTGCAAACTTCATAGTCTTGGACATAGGAAAGGATGAGGATGACTGTGTCATCCTTGGAAGACCTTTCCTAGCCACAACCAATGCTATCATTGATATGGTTAAGGGAGAACTAACCCTAAAGATAGGGTAGGATCACATCTTATTCAAGATGCCTCATCCTATCTCTCCCTCTAAAAGAGAGATAACAGTACAACGCCTAGTGTGCCAACCTTATCTTTCTGTGCAGAGCTCTGCAGAGCCCCCAGACATCAATTTTAAGTTTGGTGTTGGGCAGCCCTCAACAAGATCTAAGCACAGAGGTACTAAAACGAAAGTACCTAAAGGCTGGATGGACAAGAAAGTCCTAACTGATGGCCTCTCACCTGGCATGTAGAGCTCATCCATGAGAGGACAGGCAAAAAATTCACTATCAGGAGTGAAAATCTGAGCCCATACTCACCTCCGTAAGGAGCTAAAGGTCAAGCTAGTGACGTTAAAAGAGCGCTTGTTGGTAGGCAACCCAACCTTACTCAGTCATATTTTGTTTTTTTTTTCTCTTTTTTTTTCTCTTTCAGTTCTCAGAGTCATGATCATGTACATCAGTCAAGAGACAGGATTTGACAGCAATGAAAATAGAACACTCCGGAAAGAGTGTTAAAGTTGAACACCAGCCAAGGTGTCCCTGCTGAGCGTTCAACGCCCAAAGAGGGGAGCATTATTGGCGTTGAATGCCAGCCAGGGAGCAGTTCCTAGGTGTCTAAATGCCAATGCAAAGAAGCAGAGAATCTGGAATTCCATAGCCTCCCAAGACCAAGAGTTCCCACAGAAGCTCCACCTACCCCACCTTTTTCTGCCCTAGTGATCATATTTGCTCGAGGATGAGAAAAACTCTTAAGTTTGGTGTTACAAAAGCTCTGCTTTGTGACTTCTACCACTCTTAAGTATAGAAGAAGAGGATGGAACAAACCAGAAAGCATGCACATGAGCCTGTGCAGCAGCCCTAACAAAGACAAAGGAGTGACATTGAAGAGATGAAGCACTACATTGGATCCTCAAGGAGGAGCACTAGCCACCATCATTCAGGTGGATTTGTTTTCTTTACATCCCTTTCCTGTTATTTTTCTATTTTTTGTCTGTTTATTTGTTCTCTTGTTCTAGTTGCATGATCATTTGCATTGATGTTTTTAAGTTGTAAAATGTTCCATATATCTCTCACTTTGCTTAAATGAAAATCTTTATTGAAAAGAATTGAGAGATGCATGAATTTCAAGTTTAAAATAAGATTAGTTTAATTAGTTTGATGTGGTGTCATCTGCTTTTGTTTTCTGAATGTATGAAATAAACAGTGCATATTTGAAGGTGAAATTTATGAATGTTGGCTCTTGAAAGAATAAGAAAAAGGAAAAGTATTATTGGTGATATGAAAAACCCATAAATTGATTCTTGAAGCAAGAAAAAGAACTAAAAAGAAAAAGAAAAAGCTTGCATGCAAAAAAAAAAAGAAAAATGGCAAAAAAAATAAAAAAGAAAGAAAAAATAAAAAGCAAGTAAAAAAAGCCAATAGCCCTTAAAACGAAAAGGCAAGGGTAAAAGGGCCCAAGGCTTTGAGCATCAGTGGTTAGAAGGGCTCAAAGGAATAAAATTCTGGCTTAAGAGGCTAAATCAAGTTGTCCCTAACCATGTTCTTGTGGCGTGAAGGTGTCAAGTGAAAAGCTTGAGACTGAGCGGTTAAAGTCGTGGTCCAAAGCAAAAAGAGTGTGCTTAAGAACTCTAGATACCTCTATCTGGGGACTCTAGCAAAGCTGAGTCACAAGCTGAAAAGGTTCACCCAGGTAAAGTGTCTGTGGCATGAATATATCTAGTGGTAATACTGGAAAATAGAGTGCTTAGGGTCACGGCCAAGACTCAGAAAGCTGTGTTCAAAAATCAAAATAAGCTTAACTAGGAAAGTCAATAATATCATCTGGATTCTATGTTCCTAAAGATGCCAAGATCTCTGAGTTTAAATGGATAGTCAGATGCCAAAACTATTCAGAAGCAAAAAGCTACTAAGTCCCGCTCATCTGATTTTAACTAAGCTTCATTTGAAACTTAGAAATTTTTTGTATCTTAATTTTCTTTTCTATCCTACTATGTTTTTAGTTGCTTGGGGACAAGCAACGATTTAAGTTTGGTGTTTTGATGAGCAGATATTTTATACATTTTCTGACATCATTTTCATATAGTTTTTAGTAGTTTTCATTGAGTTTTTATATATTTTAGTGTTAAAATCACATTTTTGGATTCTACTATGAGTTTTTATGTTTTTGGGCAATTTCAGGTATTTTCTAGCTGAAATTAAGGAGCTGGAGCAGAAGTCTGATTCAGAGACAGAGAAAGCACTGCAGATACTATCCAAATGTGACCTACCTGCATTCGGAAGAGCTTTTCTAGAGCTATAGAAGTCTAAATAGAGCACTATCAACGTTTATAGAAATCTGACTTTTAGAGCTTTACAGAAATATATAATACTCCATACTTTACTTCGGATTAGAAGGCCCAAAATTGGCATCAAACGACAGTTACCTGCCTCATTCCAGGAGTCCAGCGCCCAAAGAGCAGAGAGCAATGTACAAACGCCCAGAGAGGACCCCCTAGCGGGCGTTCCATGCCCAAGGAGACTCATAGCATGTGGATCTCATTAAAGCTTTGCCCAAACACTCACCAAGTGGGCCCCAAAAGTGGAGTTTAGCACTAAATAGACTGTTTTACCCTTTCTGTGTAATCCTTAGTCATTAACCTAGTATTTAAAGAAGTTTTACACCTCTCACAAAGGGAGGTCTACCATATTTTTACCCTGCTGAGTCTTATGAATTAATAAAAGTACTATTGTTTCTTTTTCGATCCGTGTTTGATCTATCTCTAAGATGTTTATCCGATCTTCATCATAGTGAATAGGATTATCTATCCAATTAGCTCTGTTGATCACATTAAGATGAACGTGCCTGACAAACACACGCATCTACTTGGGTTCGTGTGAGTACCTGGAAGAAAATTACGAGCCAACAGCTATGTTTATACATCTCTCAGACGGTTAATCCACGACTTTGTTGGAAACTTCTTGAGACACCAGTTCAGCCAATTTTTGGGGAGATTAGGGTCTTTATGGTATAGGTGATGAGCGGATAATTTGTATACTTTTTGGCATTGTTTTTAGTATGTTTTTGGTATGATATAGTTAGTTTTTAGTATATTTTTATTAGTTTTTAGTTAAAATTCACTTTTCTGGACTTTACTATGAGTTTGTGTGTTTTTCTGTGATTTCAGGTATTTTCTGGCTGAAATTGAGGGACCTGAGCAAAAATCTGATTCAGAGACTAAAAAGGACTGCAGATGCTGTTGGATTCTGACCTCCCTGCACTCGAAGTGGATTTTCTGGAGCTACAGAAGCCCAATTGGCGCGCTCTCAACGGCGTTGGAAAGTAGACATCCTGGGCTTTCCCGCAATATATGATAGTCCATACTTTGCCCAAGATTTGATGGCCCAAACCGGCGTTCAAAGTCACCCTCAGAAATCCCAGCGTTAAACGCCGGAACTGGCACCAAAATGGGAGTTAAACGCCCAAACTGGCACTAAAGCTGGCGTTTAACTCCAAGAAGAGTCTCTACACGAAAAATGCTCCATTGCTCAGCCCAAGCACACACCAAGTGGGCCCGGAAGTGGATTTTTATGTCATTTACTCATTTCTGTAAACCTTAGGCTACTAGTTTTCTATAAGTAGGACCTTTCACTATTGTATTTGGAGACTTTGGTAGCTATCTTCATTTTATGCTATCTTAGATCATTGGGAGGCTGGCCATTCGGCCATGCCTAGACCTTATGCTTATGTATTTTCAACGGTGGAGTTTCTACACACCATAGATTAAGGTGTGGAGCTCTGCTGTACCTCGAGTATTAATGCAATTACTATTGTTCTTCCATTCAATTCCGCTTGTTCTTTATCCAAGATATCACTTGTTCTTCAACTTGATGAATGTGATGATTCGTGACACTCATCATCATTCTCACCCATGAACAAGGTGACTGACAACCACTCTTGTTCTACAAGCGATCAAGGCTCTAGTGAATATCTCTTGGATTCCTGATTGCACGATGCATGGTTGATCGCCTGACAACCGAGTGCTCGTCTGACAAACGAGCCAACCATTCCGTGAGATCAGAGTCTTCGTGGTATAGGCGAGAACTGATGGCAGCATTCAAGAGAATCCGGAAGGTCTAACCTTGTCTGTGGTATTCTGAGTAGGATTCAATGATTGAATGACTGTGACGTGCTTCAAACTCCTGAGGGCGGGGCGTTAGTGACAGACGCAAAAGAATCACTGGATTCTATTCTGGCCTGATTGAGAACCGACAGATGAATTCCGCTATGCTGTGACAGAGCATATGCAATCGCTTTCACTGAGAGGATGGGAGGTAGCCACTGACAACGGTGAAACCCTTGCTTAAGCTTGCCATGGAAAGGAGTAAGAAGGATTGGATGAAGACAGTAGGAAAGCAGAGAGACGGAAGGGAAGGCATCTTCATGCGCTTATCTGAAGTTCCTACCAATGAATTACATAAGTATCTCTATCTTTACCTTTGTGTTATTTTCGTTCATCACCATTACTATTTGAGTTTGCCTGACTAAGATTTACAAGATGACCATAGCTTGCTTCAATACTAACAATCTCCGTGGGATCGACCCTTACTCGCGTAAGGTTTATTACTTGGACGACCCAGTGCACTTGCTGGTTAGTTGTGCGAAGTTGTGTAATGCCATGGTACTGAACTACCAAGTTTTTGGGGTTCATGACCGGGGATTATGAGAGTTGTGAAAAAGTATAGTTCACAATTTCGCGCACCAAGTTTTTGGCGCCGTTGCCGGGGATTGTTCAAGTTTTGAGCAAGCTTTTGGTAACATCAGTGCCAAGATCCGGCAACAACACCAAATTTTTGGCGTTATTGCCAGGGATTGTTCAAGTTTGGACAACTGACGGTTCATCTTGTTGCTTAGATTAGGTATTTATTTTTTTCGAAATTCTTGAAGATGAATTCTAGAGTTTCATGATGATTTGTTGAAATCTGGCTGGCTGAGAAGCCATGTCTAATCTCATTGGACCGAGGTTTCAACTTATCACCACAGGAGCTTGTTGATTTCTATCAATCTTGCTCTTGGAGCAGTGATCTGCTAAGGCTTGGCTGGCCTCTGGCCATGTCTAGTGTTTTGGACCGAAGCTTTCTTTGAAAGCTTGGCTGGCTGTGAAGCCATGTCTAATTCCTGGACCGGAGTCTTAGACTAGCATTGCACTGATTCCTGGAATTCTCATTAAGAATTTTGATATCTTTTTCCACTTAATTTTCGAAAAACACAAAAAAATCAAAAAAATCATAAAATCCAAAAATAATTCTTGTTTGAGTCTAGTGTCTCATGTTAAGTTTGGTGTCAATTACATGCATTCATTCATGTGTCTTAGTGATCTTCAAGTAAGTCTTGATGATTTCTTACTCTGATCTTTGAATTCTCTTGACTTGAGTGTTTTATGTGTCTCATATGCATTCTCATTAGTGTCAGTAGTATACAAACTGCTAAGTTTGGTGTCTTGCATGCATTGTTATTTGATTCTTGTTGCATTTTGATTTTTCCTTATTATTAAAAATCCAAAAATATTTTTAATTTGTGTCTTTTCAAGTCATTAATACAGAGAATTGAAGATTCAGAACATACAGCAGAGGAATTGCACAGAAAAAGCTGGGCGTTCAAAACGCCCAGTGAAGAAGGACAGACTGGCGTTTAAACGCCAGCCAGGGTACCTGGTTGGGCGTTTAACGCCCAAAAGGGTAGCATTTTGGGCGTTAAACGCCAGAATGGATACCATTCTGGGCGTTTAACGCCAGGATGGCTAGAAGGGAAGATTTTGTTTTCAAATCAAATTTTTTTTAAGTTTTCAAAATCTTTTCAAAATCAAATCTTTTTCAAATCAATTTTTCAATCAAATCTTTTTCAAAACCAATTTATTTCCATTTTTAAAGATACTTACTATCAATTAATGATTTGATTCAACATTTCAAGTATGTTACCTTTTCTGTTGAGAAAGGTTTAATGTTTGAATCATATCTTTTCTTGATAGCCAAGTTTTTTTTAATTTTCAAATCAAATCTTTTTAAAATGTTTTTCAAATCATATTTTCTCAATCACATCTTTTTAAAACTAATCATATCTTCTTAACCACATCTTTTTCAAAATAGTTTTCAATCAAATCTTTTTGATTTCTAATTTCAAAATCTTTTTCAAAAATCACTTGATTTCTTTTCCACTTTCATTTTCGAAAATTTAGTAATGTTTTTCAAAAATGTTTTCAAATTTTCCACTTAATTTTCGAAAACCACTTCCCTCCTTCTCACATCCTTCTATTTATGGACTAACACTATCCTTTAATGCAAAATTCGAACTCCATCTTCTTTGATAAGTTCGAATTTTCTACTTCTGTCTTCTACTTTTCTTTTCCTCTGACACTCCAAGGAATCTCTATACTGTGACATAGAGGATTCCACATTTTCTTGTTCTCTTCTCTTTCTTATGAGCAGAAGCAAAGACAAAGGCATTCTTGTTGAGGCTGATCCTGAACCTGAAAGGACCTTGAAGAGAAAGCTAAGAGAAGCCAAAGCACAACTCTCTTTAGAGCACCTGAACGAATTCTTCAAGGAAGAAGAACTCATGGCAGCCGAAAACAACAACAATGCCAACAATGCAAGGAAGGTGCTGGGTGACTTTACTGCACCTACTCCCGACTTCTATGGGAGAAGCATCTCTATCCCTGCCATTGGAGCAAACAACTTTGAGCTTAAGCCTCAATTAGTTTCTCTAATGCAACAGAATTGCAAGTTCCATGGACTTCCATTGGAAGATCCTCATCAGTTTTTAGCTGAGTTCTTGCAAATCTGTGACACAGTCAAGACTAATGGGGTTGACCCTGAGGTCTACAGACTGATGCTATTCCCTTTTGCTGTAAGAGACAGAGCTAGAACATGGTTGGACTCTCAACCTAAAGAAAGCCTGGACTCTTGGGAAAAGCTAGTCAATGCCTTCTTGGCAAAGTTCTTTCCACCTCAAAAATTGAGTAAGCTTAGAGTGGAAGTCCAAACCTTCAGACAGAAGGAAGGAGAATTCCTCTATGAAGCTTGGGAAAGATACAAACAATTAATCAGAAAGTGTCCCTCTGGCATGCTTTCTGAATGGAGCATCATAGGTATTTTCTATGATGGTCTCTCTGAACTGTCCAAGATGTCTTTGGATAGCTCTTCTGGAGGCTCTCTTCATTTGAAGAAGACGCCTACTGAAGCTCAAGAACTGATTGAAATGGTTGCAAATAACCAATTCATGTACACTTCTGAAAGAAATCCTGTGAACAATGGGACTAGTCAGAAGAAAGGAGTTTTTGAGATTGACACTCTGAATACCATATTGGCTCAGAATAAAATATTGACTCAACAGGTCAATATGATTTCTCAAAGTCTGTCTGGAATGCAAAATGCACCAAGCAATACTAAGGAAGCTTCATCTGAGGAAGAAGCTTATGATCCTGAGAATCCTTCAATGGAAGAGGTGAATTACATGGGAGAACCCTATGGAAACACCTATAATCCTTCATGGAGAAATCATCCAAATCTTTCATGGAAGGATCAACAGAGACCTCAACAAGGTTTCAATAACAATAATGGTGGAAGAAACAGGTTTGGCAATAGCAAGCCTTTTCCATCATCTTCTCAGCAACAGACAGAGAGTTCTAAGCAGAATACCTCTGACTTAGCAACAATGGTCTCTGATCTAATCAAAACCACTTAGAGTTTCATGACTGAAACTAGGTCCTCCATTAGGAATTTGGAAGGACAAGTGGGACAGCTGAGCAAGAAAATTACTGAACTCCCTCCTAGTACTCTTCCAAGCAATACAGAAGAAAATCCAAAAGGAGAGTGCAAGGTCATTAACTTGGCCGAATCCTGGGAGGAAGAAGAGGCAGTGAACGCCACTGAGGAAGGCCTCACTGGACGTCCACTGGCCTCCAATGAGTTCCCCAATGAGGAACCATGGGAATCTGAGGCTCAACTTGAGACCATAGAGATTCCATTGGACTTACTTCTGCCATTCATGAGCTCTGATGAGTACTCTTCCTCTGAAGAAGATGAGTATGTCACTGAGGAGCAAGTTGCTAAATACCTTGGAGCAATCATGAAGCTAAATGACAAGTTATTTGGAAATGAGACTTGGGAGGATGAACCCCCTTTGCTCACCAAAGAACTGGATGACTTGTCTAGGCAGAAACTGCCTCAAAAGAGGTAGGATCCTGGAAAGTTTTCTATACCTTGTACCATAGGCACCATGACCTTCAAGAAGGCCTTGTGTGACTTAGGGTCAAGTGTAAACCTCATGCCCCTCTCTGTAATGGAGAAATTAGGGATCTTTGAGGTGCAAGCTGCAAAAATCTCACTAGAGATGGCAGACAACTCAAGAAAACAAGCCTATGGACTTGTAGAGGATGTTCTGGTAAGGGTTGAAGACCATTACATTCCTACTGATTTCATAGTCCTAGAGACTGGGAAGAGCATGGATGAGTCCATCATCCTTGGCAGACCCTTCCTAGCCACTGCAAGGGCTGTGATTGATGTTGATAGAGGAGAGTTGATCATTCAAGTGAATGAAGAATCCTTGGTGTTTAAAGCCCAAGGATATCCCTCTGTCATCATGGAGAGGAAGCATGAAGAGCTTCTCTCCAAACAGAGCCAAACAGAGCCCCCATAGTCAAACTCTAAGTTTGGTGTTGGGAGGCCACAGCCAAACTCTAAGTTTGGTGTTGAACCCCCACATTCAAACTCTAAGTTTGGTGTTGGGAGGTTCCAACACGGTTCTAAGTATCTGTGAGGCTCCATGAGAGTCCTCTGTCAAGCTAATGACAGTAAAGAAGCGCTTGTTGGGAGGCAACCCAATGTTTTATAATTAACTATTTTCTTTTGTTATTTTATCTTTTTTGTAGGTTGATGATCATAAGAAGTCACAAAAACAATGAAAAAAGCAAAAACAGAATGAAAAACAGGAAGAAAAACAGCACACCCTGGAGGACGCACCCACTGGCGTTTAAACGCCAGTGAGGTTAGCTGGTGGGCGTTTAACGCCCAGTCTGGCACCATTCTGGGCGTTTAACGCCAGAAAGGGGCACCAGACTGGCGTTAAACGCCAGAAAGGGGCAAGATGCTGGCGTTAAACGCCAGAAATGGGCACCAGCCTGGCGTTTAACGCCAGAAATGGCTCAAAACGTGTTTTTGAGTGCCATTTGGTGCAGGGATGACTTTTCCTTGACACCTCAGGATCTGTGGACCCCACAGGATCCCCACCTACCCTACCACACTCTCTCTTCTTCACCAATCACCTCAACACCTCTTCCCCAAAAACCCCTCACCTATCAAATCCCATCTTTCTCTTCACCACTCACATCCATCCTTCATAAAACCCCACCTACCTCACCATTCAAATTCAAACCACTTTCCCACCCAATCCCACCCTCAAATGGCCGAACCTCTCTCTCCCCCTCTCCTATATAAACCCTCCTTCACTCCTTCATTTTCACACACCTTAAACACTACTTCTTCCCCCTTTTGGCCGAACACATAGCCATTCCCTTTCTCCTCATTTCTTCTTCTTCTACTCTCTTCTTTCTTCTTTTGCTCGAGGACGAGCAAACATTTTAAGTTTGGTGTGGTAAAAGCATTGCTTTTAGTTTTTCCATAACCATTTATGGCATCTAAGGCCGGAGAAACCTCTAGAAAGAGGAAAGGGAAGGCAAAAGCTTCCACCTCCGAGTCATGGGAGATGGAGAGATTCATCTCAAAGGTGCATCAAGACCATTTCTATGAAGTTGTGGCCTTGAAGAAGGTGATCCCCAAGGTCCCTTTTTCACTCAAAAAGGGTGAATATCCGGAGATTCGACATGAGATCCGAAGAAGAGGTTGGGAAGTTCTCACCAACCCCATTCAACAAGTCGGAATCTTGATGGTTCAAGAGTTCTATGCCAATGCATGGATCACCAAGAACCATGACCAAAGTGTGAACCCGAATCCCAAGAATTATCTTACTATGGTTCGGGGGAAATACTTGGATTTTAGTCCGGAGAGTGTGAGAGTGGCGTTCAACTTGCCTATGATGCAAGGAGATGAACATCCTTACACTAGAAGGGTCAACTTTGATCAAAGGTTGGACCAAGTCCTCACAGTCATATGTGAAGAGGGCGCCCAATGGAAGAGAGATTCAAGAGGAAAGCCGGTTCAATTGAGAAGGCATGACCTCAAGCCCGTGGCTAGAGGATGGTTAGAGTTTATACAACGCTCAATCATTCCCACTAGCAACCGGCCCGAAGTTACCATAGACCGGGCTATCATGATCCATAGCATCATGATTGGAGAAGAAATAGAGGTTCATGAGGTTATAGCCCAAGAACTCTATAAGGTGGCGGACAAGTCCTCTACCTTGGCAAGGTTAGCCTTTCCTCTTCTCATTTGTCACCTCTGTTATTCAGTTGGAGTTGACATAGAGGGAGACACCCCCATTGAGGAGGACAAGCCCATCACTAAGAAGAGGATGGAGCACACAAGAGACCCCACTCATCATGAGATCCCTGAGATTCCTCAAGGGATGCACTTTCCTCCACAAAACTATTGGGAGCAATTAAACACCTCCCTAGGAGAGTTAAGTTCCAACATGGGACAACTAAGGGTGGAGCATCAAGAACACTCCATCATCCTTCATGAGATTAGAGAAGATCAAAGAATCATGAGGGAGGAGCAACAAAGACAAGGAAGAGATATTGAGGAGCTCAAGCACTCCATAGGATCTTCAAGAGCAAGAAAGAGCCGCCATCACTAAGGTGGACCCGTTCTTTGATTTCCTTGTTCTTTATTCTTCTGTTTTTCGAATTTTATGCTTATGTTTATCCATGTTTGTGTCTTGTGATCATTAGTGTCTTAGTGTCTATGCCTTAAGTTATGAATTCCTATGAATCCATCACCTTTTTGAATAAAAGTGTGCTAATTGAAAAAGAAAAAGAATTGCATGAATTTTGAATTTTATAACAGTTTAATTATTTTGATGTGGTGGCAATATTTTTGTTCTCTGAATGTATGCTTAAACAGTGCATATGTATCTTGAATTTGTGGTTCATGAATGTTGGCTCTTGAAAGAATGATGAAAAAGGAGACATGTTATTGAGGATCTGAAAAATCATTAAAATGATTCTTGAAGCAAAAAAAAAGCATTCAAAAAAGAAAAAAAAATCGAAAAAAAAAGAGAAAAAGAAACGAAAAAAACGAGAGAGAAAAAAGAAAGAAATAAGAGTTGTGATCCAAGGCAAATAAGAGTGTGCTTAAGAACCCTGGACACCTCTAATTGGGGACTTTAGCAAAGCTGAGTCACAATCTGAAAAGGTTACCCAATTATGTGTCTGTGGCATGTATGTATCCGGTGGTAATACTGGAAGACAGAGTGCTTTGGGCCACAGCCAAGACTCAATAAGTAAGCTTTGTTCAAGAATCATCATACTTTACTAGGAGAATCATTAACACTATCTGGATTCTAAGTTCCTAAAGAAGCCAACCATTCTGAATTTCAAAGGATAGAGTGAGATGCCAAACCTATTCAGAGGCAAAAAGCTTAAAGCCCCGCTCATCTAATTAATACTGATCTTCACAGATGTTTTTGAGATTCATTGCATATTCTCTTCTTTTTATCTTATTTGATTTTCAGTTGCTTGAGGGCAAGCAACAATTTAAGTTTGGTGTTGTGATGAGCGGATAATTTGTATACTTTTTGGCATTGTTTTTAGTATGTTTTTGGTATGATATAGTTAGTTTTTAGTATATTTTTATTAGTTTTTAGTTAAAATTCACTTTTCTGGACTTTACTATGAGTTTGTGTGTTTTTCTGTGATTTCAGGTATTTTCTGGCTGAAATTGAGGGACCTGAGCAAAAATCTGATTCTGAGACAAAAAGGACTGCAGATGCTGTTGGATTCTGACCTCCCTGCACTCGAAGTGGATTTTCTGGAGCTACAGAAGCCCAATTGGCGCGCTCTAACGGCTTGGAAAGTAGACATCCTGGGCTTTCCCAGCAATATATGATAGTCCATACTTTGCCCAAGATTTATGGCCCAAACCGGCGTACAAAGTCACCCTCAGAAATCCCAGCGTTAAACGCCGGAACTGGCACCAAATGGGAGTTAAACGCCCAAACTGGCATAAAGCTGGCGTTTAACTCCAAGAAGAGTCTCTGCACGAAAAAGCTCCATTGCTCAGTCCAACACACACCTAGTGGGCCCGGAAGTGGATTTTTATGTCATTTACTCATTTCTGTACACCTTAGGCTACTAGTTTTCTATAAGTAGGACCTTTACTATTGTATCTTGGAATCTTTGATCTTTGGACTTTTCTTTAGATCTTGATCATTGGGAGGCTGGCCATTCGGCCATGCCTAGACCTTTCTTATGTATTTTCAACGGTGGAGTTTCTACACACCATAGATTAAGGTGTGGAGCTCTGCTGTACCTCGAGTATTAATGCAATTACTATTGTTCTTCCATTCAATTCCGCTTGTTCTTTATCCAAGATATCACTTGTTCTTCAACTTGATGAATGTGATGATTCGTGACACTCATCATCATTCTCACCCATGAACAAGGTGACTGACAACCACTCTTGTTCTACAAGCGATCAAGGCTCTAGTGAATATCTCTTGGATTCTTTAATCGGAATTCTTCGTGGTAGACGGTATAGGCGAGAACTGATGGCGCATTCAAGAGAATCTGGAAGGTCTAACCTTGTCTGTGGTATTCTGAGTAGGATTCAATGACTGAATGACTGTGACGTGCTTCAAACTCCTGAGGGCGGGGCGTTAGTGACAGACGCAAAAGAATCACTGGATTCTATTCCGGCCTGATTGAGAACCGACAGATGAATTCCGCTATGCTGTGACAGAGCATATGCAATCGCTTTCACTGAGAGGATGGGAGGTAGCCACTGACAACGGTGAAACCCTTGCTTAAGCTTGCCATGGAAAGGAGTAAGAAGGATTGGATGAAGACAGTAGGAAAGCAGAGAGACGGAAGGGAAGGCATCTTCATGCGCTTATCTGAAGTTCCTACCAATGAATTACATAAGTATCTCTATCTTTACCTTTATGTTATTTTCGTTCATCACCATTACCATTTGAGTTTGCCTGACTAAGATTTACAAGATGACCATAGCTTGCTTCAATACTAACAATCTCCGTGGGATCGACCCTTACTCGCGTAAGGTTTATTACTTGGACGACCCAGTGCACTTGCTGGTTAGTTGTGTGAAGTTGTGTAATGCCATGGTACTGAACTACCAAGTTTTTGGGGTTCATGACCGGGGATTATGAGAGTTGTGAAAAAGTATAGTTCACAATTTCGCGCACCAAGTTTTTGGCGCCGTTGCCGGGGATTGTTCAAGTTTTGAGCAAGCTTTTGGTAACATCAGTGCCAAGATCCGGCAACAACACCAAATTTTTGGCGTTATTGCCAGGGATTGTTCAAGTTTGGACAACTGACGGTTCATCTTGTTGCTTAGATTAGGTATTTATTTTTTTCGAAATTCTTGAAGATGAATTCTAGAGTTTCATGATGATTTGTTGAAATCTGGCTGGCTGAGAAGCCATGTCTAATCTCATTGGACCGAGGTTTCAACTTATCACCACAGGAGCTTGTTGATTTCTATCAATCTTGCTCTTGGAGCAGTGATCTGCTAAGGCTTGGCTGGCCTCTGGCCATGTCTAGTGTTTTGGACCGAAGCTTTCTTTGAAAGCTTGGCTGGCTGTGAAGCCATGTCTAATTCCTGGACCGGAGTCTTAGACTAGCATTGCACTGATTCCTGGAATTCTCATTAAGAATTTTGATATCTTTTTCCACTTAATTTTCGAAAAAAAACACAAAAAAATTCAAAAAAATCATAAAATCCAAAAATAATTCTTGTTTGAGTCTAGTGTCTCATGTTAAGTTTGGTGTCAATTGCATGTTTCTGTCTTATTGCATTCATGCATGTGTCTTAAGAATCTTCAAGTAATTCTTGATGATTTCGTGCTCTGATCTTTGAATTCTATTGACTTGAGTGTCTCATATGCATTTCATCTGTTAGTGTCAGTAGTATACAAACTGCTAAGTTTGGTGTCTTGCATGCATTGTTATTTGATTCTTGTTGCATTTTGATTTTTCCCTACTATTAAAAATCCAAAAATATTTCTAATTTGTGTCTTTTCAAGTCAATAATACAGAGAATTGAAGATTCAGAACATACAGCAGAGAATTGCACAGAAAAAGCTGGGCGTTCAAAACGCCCAGTGAAGAAGGACAGACTGGTGTTTAAACGCCAGCCAGGGTACCTGGTTGGGCGTTTAACGCCCAAAAGGGTAGCATTTTGGGCGTTAAACGCCAGAATGGATACCATTCTGGGCGTTTAACGCCAGGATGGCTAGAAGGGAAGATTTTGTTTTCAAATCAAATTTTTTTTAGTTTTCAAAATCTTTTCAAAATCAAATCTTTTTCAAATCAATTTTCCAATCAAATCTTCTTCAAAACCAATTTCTTTCCATTTTTTTTTATACTTACTATCAATTAATGATTTGATTCAACATTTCAAGTACGTTACCTTTTCTGTTGAGAAAGGTTTATGTTTGAATCATATCTTTTCTTGTTAGTCAAGTTTTTAATTTTCAAATCAAATCTTTTTAAAATGTTTTTCAAATCATATCTTCTCAATCACAATTTTTTAAAACAATCATATCTTCTTAACCACATCTTTTCCAAAATAGTTTCAATCAAATCTTTTTGATTTCTAATTTCAAAATCTTTTTCAAAAATCAATTGATTTCTTTTCCCTTTTCATTTTCGAAAATTAAGTAATGTTTTTCAAAAATGTTTTCAAATTTCCTACTTAATTTTCGAAAATCACTTCCCTCCTTCTCACATCCTTCTATTTATGGACTAACGCTATCCTTAATGCAAAATTCGAACTCCATCTTCTCTGATAAGTTCGAATTTTCTACTTCTGTCTTCTACTCTTCTTTTCCTCTGACACCTAAGGAATCTCTATACTGTGACATAGAGGATTCCACATTTCTTGTTCTCTTCTCTTTCTTATGAGCAGAAGCAAAGACAAAGGCATTCTTGTTGAGGCTGATCCTGAACCTGAAAGAACCTTGAAGAGAAAGCTAAGAGAAGCCAAAGCACAACTCTCTTTAGAGCACCTGAACGAATTCTTCAAGGAAGAAGAACTCATGGCAGCCGAAAACAACAACAATGCCAACAATGCAAGGAAGGTGCTGGGTGACTTTACTGCACCTACTCCCGACTTCTATGGGAGAAGCATCTCTATCCCTGCCATTGGAGCAAACAACTTTGAGCTTAAGCCTCAATTAGTTTCTCTAATGCAACAGAATTGCAAGTTCCATGGACTTCCATTGGAAGATCCTCATCAGTTTTTAGCTGAGTTCTTGCAAATCTGTGACACAGTCAAGACTAATGGGGTTGACCCTGAGGTCTACAGACTGATGCTATTCCCTTTTGTTGTAAGAGACAAAGCTAGAACATGGTTGGACTCTCAACCTAAAGAAAGCCTGGACTCTTGGGAAAAGCTAGTCAATGCCTTCTTGGCAAAGTTCTTTCCACCTCAAAAATTGAGTAAGCTTAGAGTGGAAGTCCAAACCTTCAGACAGAAGGAAGGAGAATCCCTCTAAGAAGCTTGGGAAAGATACAAACAATTAATCAGAAAGTGTCCCTCTGACATGCTTTCTGAATGGAGCATCATAGGTATTTTCTATGATGGTCTCTCTGAACTGTCCAAGATGTCTTTGGATAGCTCTTCTGGAGGCTCTCTTCATTTGAAGAAGACGCCTACTGAAGCTCAAGAACTGATTGAAATGGTTGCAAATAACCAATTCATGTACACTTCTGAAAGAAATCCTGTGAACAATGGGACTAGTCAGAAGAAAGGAGTTCTTGAGATTGACACTCTGAATGCCATATTGGCTCAGAACAAAATATTGACTCAACAGGTCAATATGATTTCTCAAAGTCTGTCTGGAATGCAAAATGCACCAAGCAGTACTAAGGAAGCTTCATCTGAGGAAGAAGCTTATGATCCTGAGAACCCTTCAATAGAAGATGTGAATTACATGGGAGAACCCTATGGAAACACCTATAATCCTTCATGGAGGAATCATCCAAATCTTTCATGGAAGGATCAACAGAAACCTCTACAAGGTTTCAATAACAATAATGGTGGAAGAAACAGGTTTAGCAATAGCAAGCCTTTTCCATCATCTTCTCAGCAACAGACAGAGAGTTCTAAGCAGAATACCTCTGACTTAGCAACCATGGTCTCTGATCTAATCAAAACCATTCAAAGTTTCATGACTGAAACTAGGTCCTCCATTAGGAATTTGGAAGGACAAGTGGGACAGCTGAGCAAGAAAATTACTGAACTCCCACCTAGTACTCTCCCAAGCAATACAGAAGAAAATCCAAAAGGAGAGTGCAAGGCCATCAGCTTGGCCGAATCCTGGGAGGAAGAAGAGGCAGTGAACGCCACTGAGGAAGACCTCACTGGACGTCCACTGGCCTCCAATGAGTTCCCCAATGAGGAACCATGGGAATCTGAGGCTCAAAATGAGACCATAGAGATTCCATTGGACTTACTTCTGCCATTCATGAGCTCTGATGAGTATCTCCTCTGAAGAGGATGAGTATGTCACTGAGGAGCAAGTTGCTAAATACCTTGGAGCAATCATGAAGCTAAATGACAAGTTATTTGGAAATGAGACTTGGGAGGATGAACCCCCTTTGCTCACCAAAGAACTGGATGGCTTGTCTAGGCAGAAACTGCCTCAAAAGAGGCAGGATCCTGGAAAGTTTTCTATACCTTGTACCATAGGCACCATGACCTTCAAGAAGGCCTTGTGTGACTTAGGGTCAAGTGTAAACCTCATGCCCCTCTCTGTAATGGAGAAGCTAGGGATCTTTGAGGTGCAAGCTGCAAAAATCTCACTAGAGATGGCAGACAATTCAAGAAAACAAGCCTATGGACTTGTAGAGGATGTTCTGGTCAAGGTTGAAGACCATTACATCCCTACTGATTTCATAGTCCTAGAGACTGGGAAGAGCATGGATGAGTCCATCATCCTTGGCAGACCCTTCCTAGCCACTGCAAGGGCTGTGATTGATGTTGATAGAGGAGAGTTGATCATTCAAGTGAATGAAGAATCCTTGGTGTTTAAAGCCCAAGGATATCCCTCTGTCATCATGGAGAGGAAGCATGAAGAGCTTCTCTCCAAACAGAGCCAAATAGAGCCCCCACAGTCAAACTCTAAGTTTGGTGTTGGGAGGCCACAGCCAAACTCTAAGTTTGGTGTTGAACCCCCACATTCAAACTCTAAGTTTGGTGTTGGGAGGTTCCAACATGGTTCTGAGCATTTCTGAGGCTCCATGAGAGTCCTCTGTCAAGCTAGTGACAATAAAGAAGCGCTTGTTAGGAGGCAACCCAATGTTTTATAATTAACTATTTCCTTTTGTTATTTTATCTTTTTTGTAGGTTGATGATCATAAGAAGTCACAAAAACAATGAAAAAAGCAAAAACAGAATGAAAAACAGGAAGAAAAACAGCACACCCTGGAGGAAGAACTCACTGGCGTTTAAACGCCAGTGAGGCTAGCAGTTGGGCGTTTAACGCCCAGTCTGGCACCATTCTGGGCGTTTAACGCCAGAAAGGGGCACCAGACTGGCGTTAAATGCCAGAAAGGGGCAAGATGCTGGCGTTAAACGCCAGAAATGGGCACCAGCCCGGCGTTTAACGCCAGAAATGGCTCAAAATGTGTTTTTGAGTGCCATTTGGTGCAGGGATGACTTTTCCTTGACACCTCAGGATCTGTGGACCCCACAGGATCCCCACCTACCCTACCACTCTCTCTCTTCTTCACCAATCACCTCAACACCTCTTCCCCAAAAACCCCTCACCTATCAAATCCCATCTTTCTCTTCACCACTCACATCCATCCTTCATAAAACCCCACCTACCTCACCATTCAAATTCAAACCACTTTCCCACCCAATCCCACCCTCAAATGGTCGAACCTCTCTGTCCCCCTCTCCTATATAAACCCTCCTTCACTCCTTCATTTTCACACACCTTAAACACTACTTCTTCCCCCTTTTGGCCGAACACATAGCCATTCCCTTTCTCCTCATTTCTTCTTCTTCTACTCTCTTCTTTCTTCTTTTGCTCGAGGACGAGCAAACATTTTAAGTTTGGTGTGGTAAAAGCATTGCTTTTAGTTTTTCCATAACCATTTATGGCATCTAAGGCCGGAGAAACCTCTAGAAAGAGGAAAGGGAAGGCAAAAGCTTCCACCTCCGAGTCATGGGAGATGGAGAGATTCATCTCAAGGGTGCATCAAGACCATTTCTATGAAGTTGTGGCCTTGAAGAAGGTGATCCCCGAGGTCCCTTTTTCACTCAAAAAGAGTGAATATCCGGAGATCCGACATGAGATCCGAAGAAGAGGTTGGGAAGTTCTCACCAACCCCATTCAACAAGTCGGAATCTTGATGGTTCAAGAGTTCTATGCCAATGCATGGATCACCAAGAACCATGACCAAAGTGTGAACCCGAATCCCAAGAATTATCTTACTATGGTTCGGGGGAAATACTTGGATTTTAGTCCGGAGAGTGTGAGGGTGGCGTTCAACTTGCCTATAATGCAAGGAGATGAACATCCTTACACTAGAAGGGTCAACCTTGATCAAAGGTTGGACCAAGTCCTCACAGTCATATGTGAAGAGGGCGCCCAATGGAAGAGAGATTCAAGAGGAAAGCCGGTTCAACTAAGAAGGCATGACCTCAAGCCCGTGGCTAGAGGATGGTTAGAGTTCACACAACGCTCAATCATTCCCACTAGCAACCGGTCTGAAGTTACCATAGACCGGGCTATCATGATCCATAGCATCATGATTGGAGAAGAAATAGAGGTTCATGAGGTTATAGCCCAAGAACTCTATAAGGTGGCGGACAAGTCCTCTACCTTGGCAAGGTTAGCCTTTCCTCATCTCATTTGTCACCTCTGTTATTCAGTTGGAGTTGACATAGAGGGAGACACCCCCATTGAGGAGGACAAGCCCATCACTAAGAAAAGGATGGAGCACACAAGAGATCCCACTCATCATGAGATCCCTGAGATTCCTCAAGGGATGCACTTTCCTCCACAAAACTATTGGGAGCAATTAAATACCTCCCTAGGAGAGTTGAGTTCCAACATGGGACAACTAAGGGTGGAGCATCAAGAACACTCCATCATCCTTCATGAGATTAGAGAAGATCAAAGAATCATGAGGGAGGAGCAACAAAGACAAGGAAGAGACATTGAGAAGCTCAAGCACTCCATAGGATCTTCAAGAGCAAGAAAGAGCCGCCATCACTAAGGTGGACCCGTTCTTTGATTTCCTTGTTCTTTATTCTTCTGTTTTTCGAATTTTATGCTTATGTTTATCCATGTTTGTGTCTTGTGATCATTAGTGTCTTAGTGTCTATGCCTTAAGGTTATGAATATCCTATGAATCCATCACCTTTCTTGAATAAAAATGTGCTTAATTGAAAAAGAAAAAGAATTGCATGAATTTTGAATTTTATAACAGTTTAATTATTTTGATGTGGTGGCAATATTTTTGTTCTCTGAATGTATGCTTAAACAGTGCATATGTATCTTGAATTTGTGGTTCATGAATGTTGGCTCTTGAAAGAATGATGAAAAAGGAGACATGTTATTGAGAATCTGAAAAATCATTAAAATGATTCTTGAAGCAAGAAAAAAAGCATTCAAAAAAAAATCGAAAAAAATCGAAAAAAAAAAAGAGAAAAGAAAACAAAAAAAATAGAGAAATAAGAGTTGTGATCCAAGGCAAATAAGAGTGTGCTTATGAACCCTAGACACCTCTAATTGGGGACTTTAGCAAAGCTGAGTCACAATCTGAAAAGGTTCACCCAATTATGTGTCTGTGGCATGTATGTATCCGGTGGTAATACTGGAAGACAGAGTGCTTTGGGCCACAGCCAAGACTCAATAAGTAAGCTTTGTTCAAGAATCATCATACTTTACTAGGAGAATCATTAACACTATCTGGATTCTAAGTTCCTAAAGAAGCCAACCATTCTGAATTTCAAAGGATAGAGTGAGATGCCAAAACTATTCAGAGGCAAAAAGCTAAAAGCCCCGCTCATCTAATTAATACTGATCTTCACAGATGTTTTTGAGATTCATTGCATATTCTCTTCTTTTTATCTTATTTGATTTTCAGTTGCTTGAGGACAAGCAACAATTTAAGTTTGGTGTTGTGATGAGCGGATAATTTGTATGCTTTTTGGCATTGTTTTTAGTATGTTTTTGGTATGATATAGTTAGTTTTTAGTATATTTTTATTCGTTTTTAGTTAAAATTCACTTTTCTGGACTTTACTATGAGTTTGTGTGTTTTTCTGTGATTTCAGGTATTTTCTGGCTGAAATTGAGGGACCTGAGCAAAAATCTGATTCTGAGACCAAAAAGGACTGCAGATGCTGTTGGATTCTGACCTCCCTGCACGCGAAGTGGATTTTCTAGAGCTACAGAAGCCCAATTGGCGCGCTCTCAACGGCGTTGGAAAGTAGACATCCTGGGCTTTCCAGCAATATATGATAGTCCATACTTTGCCCAAGATTTGATGGCCCAAACCGGCGTACAAAGTCACCCTCAGAAATCCCAGCGTTAAACGCCGGAACTGGCACCCAAATGGGAGTTAAACGCCCAAACTGGCATAAAAGCTGGCGTTTAACTCCAAGAAGAGTCTCTGCACGAAAAAGCTTCATTGCTCAGCCCAAGCACACACCTAGTGGGCCCGGAAGTGGATTTTTATGTCATTTACTCATTTCTGTACACCTTAGGCTACTAGTTTTCTATAAGTAGGACCTTTTACTATTGTATCTTGGAATCTTTTGATCTTTGGAACCTTTTTCTTTAGATCTTTTGATCACTTTGGAGGCTGGCCATTCGGCCATGCCTAGACCTTGTTCTTATGTATTTTCAACGGTGGAGTTTCTACACACCATAGATTAAGGTGTGGAGCTCTGCTGTACCTCGAGTATTAATGCAATTACTATTGTTCTTCCATTCAATTCCGCTTGTTCTTTATCCAAGATATCACTTGTTCTTCAACTTGATGAATGTGATGATCCGTGACACTCATCATCATTCTCACCCATGAACAAGGTGACTGACAACCACTCTTGTTCTACAAGCGATCAAGGCTCTAGTGAATATCTCTTGGATTCCTGATTGCACGATGCATGGTTGATCGCCTGACAACCGAGTGCTCGTCTGACAAACGAGCCAACCATTCCGTGAGATCAGAGTCTTCGTGGTATAGGCGAGAACTGATGGCGGCATTCAAGAGAATCCGGAAGGTCTAACCTTGTCTGTGGTATTCTGAGTAGGATTCAATGACTGAATGACTGTGACGTGCTTCAAACTCCTGAGGGCGGGGCGTTAGTGACAGACGCAAAAGAATCACTGGATTCTATTCCGGCCTGATTGAGAACCGACAGATGAATTCCGCTATGCTGTGACAGAGCATATGCAATCGCTTTCACTGAGAGGATGGGAGGTAGCCACTGACAACGGTGAAACCCTTGCTTAAGCTTGCCATGGAAAGGAGTAAGAAGGATTGGATGAAGACAGTAGGAAAGCAGAGAGACGGAAGGGAAGGCATCTTCATGCGCTTATCTGAAGTTCCTACTAATGAATTACATAAGTATCTCTATCTTTACCTTTGTGTTATTTTCGTTCATCACCATTACCATTTGAGTTTTCCTGACTAAGATTTACAAGATGACCATAGCTTGCTTCAATACTAACAATCTCCGTGGGATCGACCCTTACTCGCGTAAGGTTTATTACTTGGACGACCCAGTGCACTTGCTGGTTAGTTGTGCGAAGTTGTGTAATGCCATGGTACTGAACTACCAAGTTTTTGGGGTTCATGACCGGGGATTATGAGAGTTGTGAAAAAGTATTGTTCACAATTTCGCGCACCAATCACCTGTCCCGAATAGAACCAGTAGAAGGGGCGTCCCTCCCTCTCACTGAGATCTCTGAAACTTTTCCGGATGAGCAACTCTTCGCCATCCAGGAAGTGCCATGGTTTGCAGACATTGCAAACTACAAGGCAGTGAGATTCATACCCAAAGAGTATAGTAGGGTGCAATCAAAGAAATTAATCACAGATGTAAAGTACTATCTTTGGGATGAACCATATCTCTTTAAGAGATGCGCAGACGGAGTAATCCGTAGATGTGTGCCTAAGGAAGAAGCTCAAAAGATTTTATGGCACTGCCATGGATCACAGTATGGAGGACATTTTGGAAGTGAGCGAACAGCCACAAGAGTCCTCCAAAGTGGCTTCTACTGGCCCACTCTCTATAAAGATTCCCGAGCATTTGTGCTTAATTGTGACAGTTGCCAAAGATCAGGCAACCTACCTCACAGTTATGCCATGCCTCAACAAGGGATATTGGAGATTGAGTTGTTTGATGTATGGGGTATTGACTTCATGGGACCTTTCCCACCATCATACTCAAACACTTATATTCTGGTGGCAGTGGATTATGTATCCAAATGGGTGGAGGCTATTGCAACACCCACTAATGACACTAAAACAGTGTTAAAATTCCTCCAGAAACACATCTTCAGCAGATTTGGTACCCCTAGAGTATTAATCAGTGATGGGGGCAGTCATTTCTGCAATAAACAGCTTTACTCTGCTCTGGTACGTTATGGAGTTAGCCACAGGGTAGCTACTCCATATCACCCACAAACTAATGGGCAAGCTGAAGTCTCAAATAGAGAACTTAAAAGAATCCTGGAACGGACTGTAATTAACCGTAGAAAGGATTGGGCAAGAAGCTTGGATGATGTTCTGTGGGCATACAGAACAGCATTCAAGACCCCCATAGGGACCTCTCCATACCAGCTTGTGTATGGAAAGGCATGTCACTTGCCAGTGGAACTGGAACACAAGGCCTACTGGGCAACCAGATTCCTAAACCTTAATGCCAAGTTAGCTGGAGAAAGACGATTGCTCCAGTTAAATGAGCTAAAGGAATTTAGACTCAATGCTTTCGAGAATGCAAAAATTTACAAGGAGAAAGCGAAAAGATGGCATGAAAAGAAATTGTCATCCAGAGTCTTTGAGCCGGGGCAGAAAGTTCTGCTATTTAATTCTAGGCTCAAATTATTCCCTGGGAAATTAAAATCCCGGTGGAGAGGTCCATATGTAATTACAAGTGTATCACCATATGGATACGTAGAGCTTCAGGATAATGACTTTAACAAAAAGTTCATTGTTAATGGACAGAGAATTAAACATTATCTTGAAAGTAACTTCGAGTAAGAATGCTCAAAACTGAGACTTGATTAGAGCTCAGTGGTAGTCCAGCTAAAGACAATAAAGAAGCGCTTGTTGGGAGGCAACCCAACCATTTACAAAGTTTATTTACTAATTAAATAAATTTCCTTTTTTTACAGGTTTGAGTCCAAGTATCTTCAAAGGGTAAAAATAGCAATTGATTGAATTCACAGAGTTACAGGAAAATTTGGAAGCTCACTGGCGTGAAAAAGCCAGTAAGAAACATTTTGGGCATTGAACGCCCAAAAGAAGCACCCACTGGGCGTTCAACGCCAGTAAGGGTAGCCATCTGGGCGTTAAACGCCAGAAAGGAGCATCTTCTGGGCGTTGAACGCCAGAAAGAAGCACCTTCTGGGCGTTTAACGCCAGATTGACAGCGTCCTGGGCGTTCAGAAAAACGCCCAGTGACAAAGGACTTCCTGGCGTTCAACGCCAGAAAGAAGCATCAGCTGGGCGTTGAACGCCCAGGAGAAGCAACAATTGGGCGTTAAACGCCCAAACCATGCACCAGTTGGGCGTTTAACGCCAGGATGGTGGGGAGGAGGTAAAATTCATTTTTCTTCACAAATTTTCTAATTTTTATGTTTCAATTCATGATTTCTTGCATAAACATGTTTCAAAATATCATCCTTCAAATTCCAAAAAATTTTAATCCTAATTTCTAAAAACCCTAATTTCTAAAATCCCTTTTTCAAAAATATCAAATGTATCTTAATTCATAAACACAAATCTTTTTCCAATCCAATTCTTTTTCAAATCTTTTTAATTTCTTCTCATATCTTTCTCAACTCATCTTATCTTTTTTTTTTTTCGAAACTGCCTCTCCTTCTATTCCTCTCCTTTCTTTTCTTTTGCTTGAGGACAAGCAAACCTCTAAGTTTGGTGTGATTTGCCATGATCACTGAGCTAAAACTCATTAAGATCATGGCACCTAAGGGAACAGGAAGAGCAAGGATGTGAACTTAAGGGAGCTGAAGCGTCAGAAATTAATTCTTGAAGGCACCCCACAGACTAGAGGAACATCCACTTCCCAAAATACAGGTCGTTGAGTTCTAATCTTTGCCTTAACTCTGTGATAACTGTTCTTATTAGAAATTTACCTTAGAAGTTATATATTAGTAGTAGTAATTAGTATCTCTACTTTGATTTTAATTCCAATTAAGTTATAATTTATTTTTCTCATCATCATCAAACATGAATAAAATAGTAGATTTTTAGAATAAAGAGGCAATATTTTTTTTCGAAGTTCTTAATAAGAAAAATTCTAATTAATTATATGTGGTGGCAATACTTTTTGTCTTCTGAATGAATGCTTGAACAGTGCATATTTTTTATATTGAATTTTATGAATGTTAAAATTGTTGGCTCCTGAAAGAATGATGAACTAGAGAAATGTTATTGATGATCTGAAAAATCATGAAAGTGATTCTTGAAGCAAGAAAAAGCAATGAAAAAGCAAAAGCTTGTGCGAAAAAAAAGGAATAAAATAGAAAGAAAAAGAAAAAGCAAGCAGAAAAAGCCAATAGCCCTTAAAACCAAAAGGCAGGGGTAAAAAGGATCCAAGGCTTTGAGCATCAATGGATAGGAGGGCCCAAGGAAATAAATCCAGGCCTAAGCGGCTAAATCAAGCTGTCCCTAACCATGTGCTTGTGGCATGCAGGTCCAAGTGAAAAGCTTGAGACTGAGTGGTTAAAGTCGTGATCCAAAGCAAAAAGAGTGTGCTTAAGAACTCTGGACACCTCTAATTGGGGACTTTAGCAAAACTGAGTCACAATCTGAAAAGGTTCACCCAATTATGTGTCTGTGGCATTTATGTATCCGATGGTAATACTGGAAAACAAAGTGCTTAGGGCCACGGCCAAGACTCATAAAGTAGCTGTGTTCAAGAATCAACATACTAAACTAGGAGAATCAATAATACTATCTGAATTCTGAGTTCCTATGGATGCCAACCATTCTGAATTTCAAAGGATAAAGTGAGATGCCAAAACTGTTCAGAAGCAAAAAGCTACTAGTCCCGCTCATCTAATTAGAATCTGAGCTTCACTTGAAACTCGAAGATATTATTGTTTCTTAATTACTTTTCATCCTATTTTATTTATCTAGTTGCTTGAGGACAAGCAACAGTTTAAGTTTGGTGTTGTGATGAGCGGATATTTTATACGCTTTTTGGGGGTAATTTCATGTAGATTTTAGCATGTTTTAATTGGTTTTTAGTAGAATAATATTAGTTTTTAGGCAAAAATCATATTTCTGGACTTTACTATGAGTTTGTGTGTTTTTCTGTGATTTCAGGTATTTTCTGGCTGAAATTGAGGGAGCTGAGCAAAAATCTGAGTTAGGCTGAAAAAGGACTGCTGATGCTGTTGGATCCTGACCTCCCTGCACTCGAAATGGATTTTCTGGAGCTACAGGAGTCCAATTGGCGCTCTCTCAACGGCGTTGGAAAGTAGACATCCAGGGCTTTCCAGAAATATATAATAGTCCATACTTTGCACGAAGATAGACGACGTAACTTGGCGTTGAACACCAAGTACATGCTGCTGTCTGGAGTTAAACGCCAGAAAAACGTGATGATCCGGAGTTGAACGCCCAAAACACGTTATAACTTGGAGTTCAACTCCAAGAAAGGCCTCAACTCGTGGATAGCTCTAGTCCCAGCCCCAGCACACACCAAGTGGGCCCCAGAAGTGGATTTCTGCACCAATTATCTTAGTTTACTCATTTTCTGTAAACCTAGGTTACTAGTTTACTATTTAAACAACTTTTAGAGACTTATCTTGTACCTCATGACATTTTCAGATCTGAATTACATACTTTTTGACGGCATGAGTCTCTAAACTCCATTGTTGGGGGTGAGGAGCTCTGCAGCGTCTCGATGATTTAATACAATTCCTTTGTTTTCCATTCAAACACGCTTGTTCTTATCTAAGATGTTCATTCGCGCTTAATTATGGAAGAGGTGATGATCCGTGACACTCATCACCTTTCTCAATCCAGGAACGTGTGCCTGACAACCACCTCCGTTCTACATTAGATTGAATGAGTATCTCTTGGATTCACTACTCAGAATCTTCGTGGTATAAGCCGGATTGATGGCGGCACTCATGAGAATCCGGAAAGTCTAAACCTTGTCTGTGGTATTCCGAGTAGGATTCTGGGATTGAATGACTGTGACGAGCTTCAAACTCCTGAAGGCTGGGCGTTAGTGACAGACGCAAAAGAATCAATGGATTCTATTCCAACCTGATTGAGAACCGACAGATGATTAGCCGTGCTGTGACAGAGCATAGGAACGTTTTCACTGAGAGGATGGGAAGTAGCCATTGACAACGGTGACACCCTACATAGAGCTTGCCATGGAAGGAACCATGCGTGTGGGAAGAGGACTTCAAGGAAAAGTAGAAAATCAAAGGACAAAGCATCTCCAAAACTCCGACATATTTCTCATTACTGCACACTAAGTAACGATTTGATTCTCTCTTATTTTTCTTACAATTTTAAATACTTTGACTTCCTACAATTAAATCCAAATAACCTTATTGGCCTCCTGACTAAGATTAATAAAATAAACATTAATTGCTTCAAACCAATAATCTCCGTGGGATCGACCCTTACTCACGTAAGGTATTACTTGGACGACCCAGTGCACTTGCTGGTTAGTTGTGCGAATCACAAATTCGTGCACCAATTCCCCCACTTTATAACCTCTGGTCTATGCCTTCTGGACTTGGATTTGGGCCAAAAAGGCTTTAGAACTCGCTGGGGCGTGTTCTGTAATTTTCTGGTGCGTGGCCTCTGTCACGCGTCTGCGTGGGTCACGCAGTCGTGTCATTCAGAGCTTTTCCTTGCCACGCGGTCGCGTCAGTCATGCGATCAATTCATGTGCGTTCGGCTAGAGGCACGCGGTCGCATCAGTCATGCGGCCACGTCGTTGTTGATTCGTGCTTGGCACGCGATCGTGTCGTCCATGCGATCGCGTGGATACCAGTTTTCTTAAAACTCCGTTTTGCTTTCTCCTTTCCCTTTGGTATGTTTCCTTTTTCATCCTTTAAGTCATTCTGCCTTAGAAACTCTGAAACTACTCAACACACTAATCATGGCATCGAATGGAAATAAAGGTAATTAAAATAATTAATTTTCAAAGCTTAGGAAACATGTTTTTCACGATATGACATAATAAGGGAGGGAAAGTAAAACCATGCAATTAATGTGAATAAGTAGGTGAAGGATTGTATAAATCACTCAAATTAAGCACAAAATATCTCATGAAATATGGGTTTATCAATGAATTGAGTCATGTGGATTTTGGAAAGAATTTTGTGTTGAGGTATATTCAAGTGATGAAGAATATCCAATTGAAAAACTGGGAGGTGAAGTTGGGCAATTTTACATAAACGAGTTGAAGGTTTGCTCAAGCGATGATGGCTCTTGATAAGTGGAATATGGACTATTGAATGCTCTTTGATTTTGATCCTCCCACCCACAACTTGAGTAATTGTTGGTTTTATCAAAGTATGGATCATTTTGTGGCACTGTGGAGCAATCTTGCACGAATGTATTGACATCACAATCAAGTGATGACATCTATTGATGAATAGAATATGGAGCATTAAAATCTCTTTGGTTATGACCTTCCCAGCTACAACATGAGTAGTTGTTAGATTCATCAGAATATGGTTCATTCTGTGTCTCTGGGAGGTGTTCATACTCCATCATTCCTTGTTGATATTCCCAACCACCATTAGGATTATGACATAAATCATATTATGGTGGTGGGAAATATCTCATGTCTTGATCACTTAGTGGACCTAGAGCATCTCCTGATTGCTCATATTCTATCATTTCTTGGTCCCAGCCGCCATTAGCATAATGACATGACTTATTTTGTGGTGGTGGGTAATATACCATAAAATTTTTTTGATCAAAAGATGTGGTGAACTCCATTTGAATTTTGTAAAACACAATCACCAATGAAAATTAAAATTCATCATGTCACGGAGAAGAATTTCTTAGTGAGGCAATAACACAAACACCTTAGTATCAAAAGGAAACAGAAAATTAAAAGAACTTTAAATGGCAAAAACAAAGAAAATGCTTAATCTAGACTTATCACCCACTTAATCATTGTCGATCTAAATCAATCCCCAGCAACGGCACCAAAAACTTGATGGGGGAAAATTGATTCTGCACAAACTAACCGGCAAGTGTACCGGGTCGCATCAAGTAGTAAAACTCACGTGAGTGAGGTCGATCCCACAGGGATTGATGGATCAAGCAACTTTAGTTAGGTGATAAAATTAGTTAAGCTGACAGTGATGAATTGAGTGAAAATGGATCAGCTGAATGAACAGACTGTAGTAATTCAGAACAATTTAATGAAACTCAAAGCAATCGAGTGAGAAATAACAGAAATAAAGATTCATCAGGGATTGGAGGTATCATAATCCATCATGAATCAAATAGATCTCAACTTCTTTCTCAATCATATGAATAGATCTATGGCGGATTGAAATTGATTGGATCCTAATTTCTTGGCAATCCAATCTCTCTAATCACAATCAACCTTGCCAATTCCTTGATCTAATTGTCATGAGAAGAGGTTAAGCATTTTCTCTCATCCATAAGCCACACAGACTCTCAAGATCTAAATTCCTTCCGAATGGTGTTGATCAAGAGAGCTGTGAGAAACAGAGCTTCAGTTCTAATTTCCATGATTCCCCTTCCGAGGCTCACATGGAAATTCACAGATTCAAACCCCCTTCTGGTGTGAATGGATCTCAATCAAAACAAAAGTTATTTCTTAGCTATCCAGATGAATTGAGAGGAAGAAGCTATTCATTTAATCATGTGAATTAAAATAGAGCTCCTCCCCCTAATGAATTGGGGTTCAGTCTATCATAGCTCAAAGAACAAGTGCAAAGAAACTAAATTGCAAGAAGGTAAATCAAATTGATGAACATGAACGGAAACGTAAAATTGGCAGAAGAATAAAGGTGCAGGAAATTGAAATTTGCATAGAAACAAAACTAATTACAAGCTGAAATGTAAAATTGCAAAGAAGAAAATGTTTATCAACAGAAATGGAACTCTAAAATAAGCTCTCTGAAGTCTCTAATCGTCCAAGAGAGCTCTGGAGTCTCTAATCCTCCAGCCTCAGCCTTCTACTCCTACTCCTACTGCTACTACCCTCTACCAGAGCCTGACTCTCTAAACTAGCTTCCTTTTCATCTTCAAACAATCTTCTATTTATAGTCTTCTTCTCATCTTCAATTGGGTCTTCAGTGTACTTGGATGTGGGCCTTGGCCTTGATTGAATCAGTGAGGAATCACCTTTGATGACGTTGACCTTGGCTAAACATTCATAACTTACAGGGTGCTATTTTGTAACTGAAATTGGCCTTAACGTTGGTGGCAACATTTGTGTGCAAACGTTGGGTTGAAACGTTGGGAAAAAATGAATTCTGGGTGCTGCTAGCAACGTTTTACTCAATGTTAGTGCATCAACGTTCACGCATCCACGCGTACCCGTACACCACGCATACGCGTGCATTACCATTTTTCCATTCCACGCGTACGCGTCATAGACGCGTACGCTGTTGTTGGATCAAGAAGTTTCATTCCTCTATAGATCAACCCGAGAGTTGTGCGTACATCGTGCGAACTTTGTGCCTGAGGCAGAAGTCAACCCACGCATAAGCGTGAAGGACGCGTACGCATCGATCCTCTCGGACACCATCCGCGCGCACGTGTGCACTTTGCGGACGCGTGGATCGTCCTATTCCACCTACCTTCTTTTCTTCTCTCCTTTTCATTTCTTTCCTTCTTCTTTCTTCTTCCCTTCTCCTACCCTCATCCAACACTACCAAACACCATTTACAACCACTCTTTTTAGTTAGTTAATTGTTTAGTTAGTTTAATTTTCATTTCATTTTCTCTTCTTTTTCATACTAAGTGTTGGATTATTAATCTTGTTTACTGTTCACTGCTGCTATCATTGATAAGATGTTATCTTAACATCATTGTTGTTAATTTTCATTGTTGGCTCATTATTGAGGTTATAATTTGTTACTTGGTTTTGATTTCTTAATGCCTAATTTTGTGAATACCAAGTGAGCGACATTGCCTTCAAGCTTTTAAATCTTTTTGAATTACATGATTTGGCCACCATGTGATTTGAATCCTTTCTTTGATTAGGCAATCTCTTGATGGATGTTGTGCATTTACTTAATGCATTGTGCTTCATGATCATATGCATCCATATGTTTTTGACTTGAATGCTTTCATGCTTCTTTATTGCTTGTTTGGTCATCTTAACCTACAAAATCAAAGTATTTCAAGCACACTAGAATGAGTGAAGTGTATTCTTCTTTTGTGTAAATTGTGACAAAGCTTTTTATGCTAGTGTGCGTGTGTTCTTTACCACATGCAATTTGGGACCCACACACCTATTGTTCATTAACGTCACACTCATTCACTCACTCGATTCTAGTGCTTTACCTCATTTCAACAATTTATGCTTTCTTGCTTTTGTGTCTACTTGCCTTCTTATCATGTTTTCTATTTTCAAGATGAATCATTTTAAGCAAAAATAGAAGCAGGAAAAAGAACACGCAGCAACCGGTTGACCTACCAGCTAAAGGTAGCAATTCGGAGAGTTACCGTACCCCCTTGCTCATCTTAGAGTTCACCAAGGACGATGTAAACTTTTAAGTGTGGGGAGGTTGTCCGACCGTTCGGCATTTTTGGGTGATAAATTTCTAATCCCAACACTTTTGCATTTCATCTTTTAGGTCTTTTAGGAATTTTAGTTGCACATATATATATATATATATATATATATATATATATATATATATATATATATATATATATATAAAATAAGCTTAGTTAAAATAATGAAATTTTCCAAGAAAAACATTCCTAATAGGGCATTGACACCTCAATTGATTTGAGTGAAAACTTTTCATAGAACTTGCTTGAACTATATATTGTGGATCATGTTTTTGAGCTAAGAACACACAACCTTAAGAGTTTTGAGCCTAATAGTGTGGTTACATCTTATAACCACTTATTTTCCTTCTTGTGTGCATTGTTTTTTTCCTATGATTGTAATCTTTGATTTGTTTGATTCTTTATGTCCATTATTTCTTGTATTCATGCATTTATATGATTGAGGCCATCATTTCATTAGCTCACTTACCCAAATAGCCTACCTTTTATCTTCCATTGTTAGCCAATTTAAGCCTACGATTAACTCACTTTGTTCTTTAATTTTAGCATATTACAAGCCTTAAAGCGAAAAACAATGAATGTCCTTTGTTTGAATCTTTGATTAGCATAAAACTTAGGACATTCAAGTGTGTGTGTGTGTGTATCATTCAAGTGTGGGAAAACTTAGGACATTGGTTGGGATAAAAGGGTGTTTTTGTTATTTTGTTGTAAATATTGGGAATCGGGTACATACTCATGTATTAATCAAATGTTAAACCTTATGCATTGATGCTCTTGTATTTTGCTTGAAAGAAAAAAAATAATATAATGAGAAAAATGATGAGCGGATATTTTATACGCTTTTTGGGGGTAATTTCATGTAGATTTTAGTATGTTTTAATTAGTTTTTAGTAGAATATCATTAGTTTTTAGGCAAAAATCATATTTCTGGACTTTACTATGAGTTTGTGTGTTTTTCTGTGATTTCAGGTATTTTCTGACTGAAATTGAGGGAGCTGAGCAAAAATCTGATTTAGGCTGAAAAAGGACTGTTGATGCTGTTGGATCCTGACCTCCCTGCACTCGGAATGGATTTTCTAGAGCTACAGAAGTCCAATTGATGCGCTCTCAATTGGGTTGGAAAGTAAGCATCCAGGGCTTTCCAGCAATATATAATAGTTCATACTTTGCGCAAAGATAGACGACGTAAACTGGAGTTCAACGTCAGTTCCATGTTGCAGTCTGGCGTCCAGCGCCAGAAACAGGTTACAAATTGGAGTTCAACGCCCAAAACACGTTACAACCTGGCGTTCAACTCCAGAAACAGCCCAAGCACGTGAGAGGCTTAAGTCTCAGCCCCAGCACACACCAAGTGGGCCCTAGAAGTGGATTTCTGCACCAGTTATCTTAGTTTACTCATATTCTGTAAACCTAGGTTACTAGTTTACTATTTAAACAACTTTTAGAGACTTATTTTGTACCTCGTGACATTTTCAGATCTGAACTACATACTCTTTGACGGCATGAGTCTCTAAACTCCATTGTTGGGGGTGAGGAGCTCTGCAGCGTCTCGATGAATTAATGCAATTACTTATATTTTTCTATTCACATATGCGTGTTCCTATCTAAGATGTTCATTCGCGCTTAATTATGGAAAAGGTGATGATCCGTGACACTCATCACCTTCCTCAACCCATGAACGTGTGTCTGACAACCACCTCCGTTCTACATCAGATTGAATGAATATCTCTTAGATTCCTTAATCAGAATCTTCGTGGTATAAGCCGGAGTGATAGCGGCATTCATGAGAATCCGGAAAGTCTAACCTTGTCTGTGGTATTCCAAGTAGGATTCCGGAATTGAATGACTGTGACGAGCTTTAAACTCCTGAAGGCTGGGCGTTAGTGACAGACGCAAAAAAATCATTGGATTCTATTCCAACCTGATTGAGAACCGACAGATGATTAGCCGTGCTGTGACAGAGCATCTGGACCATTTTCACTGAGAGAATGGGAAGTAGCCAATGACAACGGTGACACCCTACATAGAACTTGCCATAGAAGGAACTTTGCAATTATGTTATTGAGTTGAATATTATATTGCAGGGATTCAGAGGACAAAGCATCTCCAAAACCCCAACATATTCTCCATTACTGCATTACAAGTAATTAATTCACGCTCTTTTATTTTTCTAATAATTCAACTGATAATTTTAATTGAAATCTTGACTAAGAATAATAAAATAAACATAGCTTGCTTCAAACCAATAATCTCCGTGGGATCGACCCTTACTCACGTAAAGTATTACTTGGACGACCCAGTGCACTTGCTGGTTAGTTGTGCGGATTGCAAAAGTGTGATTGCAATTTCGTGCACCAAAAAACAAAAAGAAAAAGTGGAAAAGAAAAGAAAAGAAAAAGAAAAAAATAGAAAAAGAAAGGGAAAAAAAAAAGAAATAAAAAGGGAACAAAATGCCCCAAAGTAAAGCTCAATAAAGATCAAGCATAGGTGTTATGAAATGAAAAGAAAATGCATGAGTATGTGAAAAAGTGAAGAATGGATAGTTAGGTTAATACTTAATTGTATAGGTTGTCATAGGTTAGGTGGGAAGCTTAAGTTGATCAAAGATTCAAATTTCAAGCTCACTTGATCATATGCATCCTACCTTGACCCTAGCCCCAATACAACCTATGAAAAGACTTCATGATAATTGTATGCATGCATAGAATAATTGTTGATTGTTAGAAGAAGAACAAATATTAGAAAGCATGACTAGGGAGAATTGAGTGAATCGACCCTAAACACTTGAATAGAGTGTAAACACATCCGGTGAGGGTTCGATTGCTTAGTTACATGTTTTCACCTAGAATCATCACTTTTTTTGCAAGTTTGTAAAAATATTTAATAACTCAATTCAATTGTGGTTTGGCTTGATTGCTATTGCTTTAGCCCTTAAGCTTATATATGTTCTCTTGGGAATTAATTTATGTTGACCAAGCAATTGCATTCATATAGATAGATGCATTTAGATAGGATGCAATTAGGTAGTTAGTTTGCATTGAATAAGTGATAGTACCCTTTGTTCTCTCTTGATTTTAGCATGAGGACATGCTAAGATTTAAATGTGGGGAGGTTGACAAACCCAATTTTTAGGGTTTATCTTGTGCTTAATTTTGAGGATTTTATGACCTTTTACCCACATTTATCCAAGGAAGTAGCATGGTTTCATGACTGTCTTCTAATTTGTGCTTGAGTGTGAAAACATGCTTTTTAGACCTTTAATTAGCTAAATTTAATTCACCTTTTATTCCACTAGATGCCTTGATATGTTTGTTAGTGAATTCAGGATGAAAAGGGCTAGGAATGGATCAAAGGGGTGAAGAGAAAAAGCATGCAAGTGGAGAACTCATGAAGAAACAAGGATTTGGGATGAACTCATCAGCGCGCAAGCGCAGCTAATGTGCACGTGTAGAAGTGACATCGAATGGCGACGCGTATGCGTATATATCGCGTACACATGGATAGGAATTTTCCAAGCGATGCGTATGCGTATGCGTCGATGCTCGCACGTGACTCACTTAAAGGCAAAATGCTGGGGGCGAATTCTGGGCTTCCCATGCCCAAATCCAACTCATCTCTGGTGCTATTTAAGTTAGAATTCAGAGGGGAATCAAGAGAATCCATCACATTAGAATCACTTTAGTTTAGTTTAGTTTTAGAGTTAGTTTTCTAGAGAGAAAAGCTCTCTCTTCTCTCTAGAATTAGGATAAGGTTTAGGTTCGAATTTCTTAGATCTAGGCTTTAATCTTTGCTTTCATCTACTTCTACCTTTCAATTCTATGTTGCTACATCTTGTTCTCCTATTCTCTTATTGCAATTTCTTCTATTTTGTTCCCATACTTTGTAAGTTGATTTACTCTTGTTCTTCTTGTTTTCTTTTAATGTAATTTGAGGTAATTCATGTTAATTGTGTTTTCTTTGATTGTTGTTGTTAATTCTTTGCAATTAATTATTGTTAAAATTCATTCTTATTATCAATTTACTATGCTTTCCTATGCCTTTCAAGTGTTTGATGAAATGCTTGGAAGGATGTTAGAGTAGAATTTTAGGTTCTTGGCTTGAGATGGTAATTTAGGAACTCTTAAGTTACTCATGCCCAAGTGATTGATGATTGGTAGCCATTGACTCTAGCTCTCATTAATTCAATTAGTGAATAGTTAGGACCAATGGACTTGGATTGATATAGCTCATTTGACCTTCCTTTACTAGTTAGAGGATGATTTAATGAGATTGATCCTTGTAATTATCATGATGTGATTAGTGATAAGGATAGAGATCCTTGACCACCAACCCTTGCCAAGACCGCTTTCTCATTTGATTTTCATTGCCATTTACATTTCATGTTTCTCATCCAAAACTCCAAAATATACAACTCATAACCAATAGCAAGAACACTACCCTGCAATTTCTTTGAGAAGACGATCCGAGGTTTGAATACTTTGCTTTATTAATATTAGGGGTTTGTACTTGTGACAAACAAATTTTTGTATGAAAGAATTATTGTTGGTTTATTAACTATACTTGCAACGAGATTTCATTAGTGAAATTCTATACCACACAAAAATCCAATCATCAGTCATCGGCCACACGGGAGAGATTATGGCTCAAAGTATTGAAGATAAGCTTGCTTGAATAGCTGGAAGTTGAACAAGATCTTGAGTTTGACAGTTGATAATGCATCGTCTAACGATGAAGGAGTTATGTATTTACAAAGAAGGCTGATTTCTTGGAAGAGTTTAGTTTTGAATGGAGAGTATCTCCATATGCGGTATTGTGCGCATATTTTAAACTTGATTGTAAAGGATGGATTAAAGGAGATTGATGATTCGGTCGCCAAAATTCGAGATGCTGTGAAGTATGTTAGATCTTCAAATTCAAGATTAACTAGGTTTAAGGCATGTATTGCACAAGAGAATATTCCACATAGGAGTCTTATTTGCCTAGATGTTAAAACGTGATGGAACTCTACATACTTAACGTAAGTAGCAGCCTTAAACCATCAGAAGGCATTTGAACTATTAGAGATGCAAGACAAAAATTTTGTTGAAGAATTAAACAAGGGTACCTTCAATTCAAGATTGGGATTATGCTAAGTCTGTCTTACCATTTTTAGAGATATTTTGCGATGCTACACTTCCCATCTCTAGATCCTCTTATGTCACCATTAACTTATACATGAAAGAAGTGTTTGCTCTTGGAATGAGGATTCAACAATATTGTGATGATGATGATTTGAACATAAGTCTTATGGCAAGTAAGATGGAAGCAAAATACAACAAGTATTGGAAAAATGCAAAAACTATTAACATGTTGTTGTTAATTGCCGTAGTTCTAGATCCTTGCCATAAATTGGATTATGTTGAGTGGTGCCTAGTTAATTCTTTTGGTGCGAAAGTGGGCGGTGAATTGAAGACAAAGTTGTCTTCTTGTCTTCATTCACTTTATAATTTATATATCAAAGTGCAGATGAAGGAAACCAAGATGATACCCTCTCACAACTAAGTGCAAGTGATAAAGCCAAAGACATTTATGATATTGAGTTATATCACCGATCAACCGATCGCAAATCCAATCTTAAATCTGAGCTTAATTGTTATTTGAATAAAGACTGTGAGCTAGATGATAAGCCTTTGGATATTTTAGGATGGTAGAAGGCTAACTCGAATCGATTTTCAACAGTAGCTTCCAAGTCTGCTTTTAGTATGGAGGGAAGAATCATCGATCAATATCGTAGCTCATTGACTCCTAAGATGGTAGAATCCCTTGTATACACCGAAGATTGGCTTGAAGGAGACTTTTTCTCTTCTCTTGCACCTAAGAATTTTGAAGAGCTTGAAAAGGTCAAGCAAGGTAAATTGAATATTAAATGTCTCGTAAATATATCATATGATAATTTATCAATTCCAATATCTATTTTATAGTTTAGACCATCGTTAATTGAATATAGAGCATAATTTTATTTGTTGCTCAATTGGTAAAATGAATCGGTTTGTTTGATTTACTTAGAAAATATTTTAGTTTAACTTATGTAGATTCAAATGATGAATAAAATTAATTAAATTATTCTGTTTGTATTTATATTTTTTAAAATTGATAATTATAGCCTTTTTTGTGCAGATTTGATTTTATCAGAGGATATTACTTGTTCAGTAGGTCCAAGTTCAATTGCACCTGAGGATGACTAGAAAGTCTTGATTGTTTATGTTTTCTTCAGTTATGTTCTAAACACTTAGGTGGTAAAGAAATTAGACTTGCTTTTCCATATATGAGTAGACTTGCTTATGTTTATGTTTATATTTTCTTTAGTTAAGTTATATATATATGATTGCTAAAGAGATTAGACTTACTTTTCCAACGTTGGTTTTGTGAAGGAGATTGTGTCATTGTGGAGTGGATTATGCCTTATTTGAATAGGAAAGGTGTTGAAGAAAAATAAAAATATTTGCAATGGAAGGGATTTCATTATTTACAAATGTTACTCGTATCATTTAGAAAGAAAAAAAATTAATTTTTAGATTAAAAAGGTTCAATTTAAAAAAAAGTAAAAAATTTAGATTTTTATATGTAAAAAAATTAATTTTTTTGTAAAAACCAATTTTAAGTGTAAAAAACAATTTTTTGATATAAAAACTAATTTTTTAGTATAAAAACTAATTTTTTGTTGTAAAAACCAATTTTTTAGTGTAAAAATCGGTTTTTCTATATAAAAATTGGTTATTTTTAAAATCGATTTTTATTTTAATAATTGGTTAAAAATTAATTTTAAATTTTATTAACCGATTAATAATCAATTTTATCATGTATAATCAATTTAATTAATTAATTAAGATTATAGTTTTGATTAACCAAAAAATTAGTTTAATTTTTGAATTAACCAAATTATGTAAACTCCTATAAGAGAGACCAAGGTGTGTCAAAGTGTTTTTGGGTAAATACCACCCCGCATTCCTAATTATTATGTTTATTCTTTTTGGGAAGAAGATTACTAGCAACTAAAACTTTAATTTTAGCATATATCTTATTATTGTTATGGTCTATGTGTTTGAATAAATTCCGATACCTATCTTATTATTAAGGATAGTGAATAATAAAATAGAGCATGCTGGTTCATTGAATTTTGGTTTGTTTTGTCACACTTATCAAGTTGATTGTTTGAATTTTAATTTATGGTTTGCTTTTGTTTCGTCACTCTAAGTATACTGAATATGTCATTTTCATGATAAATTTATGGGGTAAGTATGGTTTACTCTCTTACGTTTAGAGTGAAAATCAAAATCATTTCTCATCTAATTTTTTATTTAAAATCGTTCTTAACGTTTTTTTCATATTAAAATCATCTTTTTAATTTTTTTTTAGACAAAAATATCCTCACCACTATTAGCACAATTACCTCTTCCACCACCACCACCACCAACACTAATATCAACACCACAACCACAACCACAACCAGTACCACCACCAACACCACCACCAACATCAGTACCACCACCAACATCAACACCACACCAGAACTCAGAACTCAGATCCCATAACTCAAATTAATTAGAAAAACAACCCAAAACTCAAACTAAAAAAAACAAGAACTCAACTCAGAAAATCATCATCATCATCAGAACCCATAACTCAGAATCTAGAATTCAAACTCAAAAAAACAAACTCAAAACTCAAACTTAAAAAACAAGAACCCAAAACTCAAACTGAAGCAAACCCAGAAGAAGAAGAAGACGAAGCAGAAACAGAGATCGAAGCAAGAAGCAGAAGCGGTGAGGCGGCGAGGAACAGCGGCGACGGTGGTGCTGGCTTCCCTTAGCGGCAAGGCGGCAAGAAGCAGCAGCGCGAGTCCTTCTCCCTCTTCGCGTCTCTCTCTGTCCGATCTCTCTCCTTTGTCGTGGGTGGCTGGCACGACGGCAAGTTGGGCAGTGGTCTGGGTGGCGATGCAACGGGGCACGCAGCGGGCTGGGCGCGATGGGGCACGCAGCGGGCTGGGCGCGGCAGCGAGATTTCCTGCATTTTCTTCCCATTCAGCTCTCTCAAATCTCCCTCTCTTCTCCTGTCAACAGCGGCGGCGACGGCGGCAATGACACCAAGCACGTCTCCTCCCTCTTTCCCCCACCTTTCTTTTTCCCGCGTCATCCCCCTCCCCCTCTTCCTTTCCCCTTTTCCCTTTCCCTCCCCTCCCCTCCCCCTTCGTATACCCTTTTCTTTCTCCCCCCTCCCCGACGCGTTTTCTCCCACCCCCCAACACGGTTTTTTTATTTTTTCTTTTAAATTTTATAACTTTTTTATTAAAATATGGGTAGTTTAAGAATAATATAAAAAAATTATTAAAAATGACGATTTTAATAAAAAAAACGTTAAGGACGATTTTAAATTAAAAATTAGATGAGAGACGGTTTCAATTTTCACTCTCAACGTTAGAAACTAAAATGATACTTACTTCTAAATTTATCTATATGTTTTTTGGCCGAAGTAGTTGACAGTGGCAAGGAAGAACTACTTTTGCAAATTCTCTGCTACTACTACATATTCATGCCAAAACATAAATGGATATAGAGTGAAAGAGAGTATAAAGCTAACCTTCTTTAGCTGCTTTTCTATTTATGTAGCATTTTAAGTACGAGAAATATTCAAGGACAAGCAGAATTTATTAATTTTAGCTATTATTTTTAGTTATTAATTTAATTTTTTTAGTATAATAATTCAATAATATATTTTTAATTTATATTTTTAAATATTAATAACTAACTACTAATTAAAAATAATAAATTCTATTAGTCTTTTAACATTTGATTTTTAGTAAAATTCAGTTCAAAGTGTAAACCTGTTACTTATAAAAGAAATGAAAAATGAGATTACTCTATGATATTAGAAGGATATCTACATTTATATTTTGCTAAAAAAATGTTTTCGAAGTGTAAAGCCTTGGATATAGCTCGGCTAATTGTGATTCTTCTGGAACTTATATGGTTATTGGTGATGATCTCAATTCTTACCCCTGCCATTTTAATAGGAAGAATCTCTTTGTTTTGTTTAAGATTGTAAAAGAAACATATACTGGTGTGGTATTATGCCACTATGAGAATAATGAAAAATGAAATTGAGGCAATTTCATAATTATTATCAACATTTCATAATTACTTTGCTTATATAACTAGTACTAAATGTGGCAAAATTGGAACATTGCCAACAAATTTATTCTTGAACTAATTAATAAATGTCAAAACTAATAAAAGCATCACAAAAATGTAAAAATAATGACAAAAATAACAATTAAAATAAAAGTTTATCAAATTGATAATTTTATAAACTTATCTTTATTTGTCAAAACAAACCAAATATTATTAGATGTAGCTATATCTATGTTATCTTTAGCATATAACAAAACCTAATTATCATGTAAACTTTCATATTTTATGATTAGTTTTGCAGATAATTTTATCTTTTGTGAATATTTGTAAGAACTGAAATTATTAATTTTATACGCATATATAATTACATAATATTAACTATCAAATTAAAAAAAACAGATATAATTAAACGATTTCATGAAATATTTTATATTAATACATCAAAATTAAACATAATTTAGTCTTTTATTCCTTACTAGACATATAAGCCAGGTTTAAGAAGCTTGGTTAAGCTTGGTGAAGTAGTTGCTAGTGGGTTTCTTCAAGTGGAGGACTAATAATAGTAAGCTCTCCCTTTCGCTTCAAAAGCCTAGCTTCCTTCCTTTCCATCCGATACGAACTCATCAGCACTGCCTCGGGAATTGCGCGGACGAGGGAGAGCTCTCCGGCGAGTGTGTTGATGATGGGGTTATCACTGGTTTTGATTGCTACCCAGTCAAATGCATCACTCCCAGCCTTCTTCACAACAATGTAATGCTGTGGCACAATTAACACTTGACCCTCCTTCACCTCTTCATCCAACACCCTCTTTCCGTTCTCGTTGATTACCTGAACCAGAGCGCTTCCCCTTGTGCAGTAGATCACAGCATGGCAATTCAAATTGTAGTGAGGAACTAGAATAGCATCCTGCATTTTGGTTAAAAAGTATTACTAAAATTAAGATTATATTTTGTAACATTTTTTATTTTTATTTTTAAGTTAACAAATGTTTTAAATTTTGAAAATTTATTATTTTAATTTTAATAAGTTTGAAAGTTATATAGACATCGTAGCAATCATGTATATATACGATAATAGTTATAGTCCAAACAAAGTCTTAATATTATGTAGCAATTGTACCTTGTAGAGTACACCGCGGTCTAAACCAAGTTGGAGGTATTGAAGGACTGCCATATTGGGAGTGTTGAGGCTAGTAATGTGACCCCCACGTGGGTTATATTTGTCAGCATGCATTCTTGGTTCACCTAATGGATGCACAAATGAGTAAGAACATAGAGTTTCCTCTATACCATTAACATCACCTTTCTTCCTCTTTTCTAATCCTTCTTCTTCTTCCTCTTCTTCTGGGCTCAGCCAATCAAGTCCTTCCTTCACCAAAATGATTGAACCTCTCCAATCCTTCAAGCCTTGCACTTTCTCCGCTATCTCCCTCTGAACATTAAAAGACCCAATCAATGTCTCTAATGCTAATCCACTGAACACATTGCCTTCTTGTGCCTCTCTTTGCTTCTTCTTTATAAACCAATTATTGTTACTTTCTTCTCCCTCCTTTCCGTTTCCGTTCCCACTAAGGAGGAAGTTCTGTAATTAATATCAATGTTAAAAGATCGAATCATATTACTTATTATTTTTGTGTAATTTTGAGTGTTACATGCATATACATATAATTATTTATAGTTTAACGGTACATTTTTTCAATAAAAATAAAATTTATTAAAGTAATCTAATATTTTTATAATAATAACATAAATATTTTTAAAAAATACTAAGTATATATATTTATATACACTAATCAATTAAAAGCTAATTTTTTAATCATATAATATAAATTAGATTTAATTAAAACTAATGGTGATGTACGCCAGTTAATTTGAGGACAAGTTAACTCCCATAAAAGATTTATTCCGTGATGCATAGAAAACTAGTAAATGTATCAAATTATTATCTTAAATTTTAAATTATAAAAAAATAAATTGTATTAAATAATTAAAAATTAATTTCTTATACTTCAATTTTATTTGATGATGCCTCAAAAACTAGTGAATAGTACCCTAAATGTGGGGTCAAGTTGGTTATCAGCATTGGCGACATCGACGAGCGAGAAGAGAACAAGATCTGAGTGGCCGGTGTTGTATATCCAGTGAACCGAACTTGAAGGCACGGCAACGGCGTCGTTTTGCTCAATTGATTGAATCTTCTGGTGCTCGTCACTGTAACTGCTCATCATGCCTCTCTTTGTTGATGACCGATACATTGCCCGACACCCTGTCACCACTATTTCCATAACACCCTTACCTGCATAATTTACCGCCTCCCACAAGTTAAAACAGAGATCTTTTGACATTCATGATTGTATATTATCCAATACAAAAAATAAATTTGTCACAGATATATAATATATATTAAAAACAAATCAAATAATATATATTTTTAGATGCATTTAAAATTTTTACTAACATATGTGAAGGATGAGAAATATTAAAAGATTAATAATTTTTATTAATATCAACTAATACTTTAGAACGATATCTATGATCTAAAATTTATGATTTAATATTTAAAATTTAAAATTAATTAAATATTAATAAAAAAATAAATTTTATTAATCATGTAACATTATTTTATAAAGCGATGTAAGCAACTACTCTCTTTGTAATTGGCCCTCAAAATCTCCAATAGTTTAACACGTCTTCCGTTGAGTAACTATTTGGTGGAAGTTGAAACTAAAAGGTTTTGGTTGCAAAATCACCGAAATTTGTGAAAAGTAACCTTTAATTCTGACCTTGGAGAATATAGTGGATTCTGGGGGCATTGGTGTAAAATGGCAAGAGCAGGCCCTTGGGTCTTATAGTGTATCGAATCAACGTGACACCAATGCACTGGAGCTGCTGGCTCTTGTCATCCCAGAACTCAGCTACGCCACCTTCAGATTCAACTCGTTTTGTAGGTTCCATGACGCTGAGGTGCTCAAGACGGCACTCTCCGATTCTGTCTCCATGTGACTGCGCATGACATGTTAAACGTTCAATAAGAACGAGGTAAGCAAGTGTGAGAAAAAGTAATGATGAAGACATGATATGTTTCAAGACAAGCTTAGTAGTGATAATAGAGAAAGATAGTTCAGCAGCGAGGACCAACTAGCCTCTTTGTTTATAATATAGTGAACCTGTGAGCGTGTCCATTAAACCATTTTTTTTCAAGTAAAAGAAATGAGTCTAATTTTTGTATGCTACAGTACTAATAAAATTTATTATTTTTAATATTTAAATTTTGAATATATTATTTTAAATAAATTTTAAATTTTAATAATATAAAAAATAATATTAATTAATATTAATAGAAAGTGTTCTTTCCTAATATATATTTTATTTTATAAAAGTGTTTTACTATTTTAAATTTTATAAAGAGAAAATTTTAGGAGTGACATCGCAATCAATTAACATAAAAGATATTTAAAAATAAAAATATTTAAAAATAAATTTAAATTCACAAAACTCATTTTTAATAGATTTTATATTAAATTTATTTGACAATTAATTATAATCCTAAAATTACTCTTTTATAAAACCAGGGCATTGTATGTTGTAACTTGTAAGGAGGGGGGTTGTTGCATGGCTGACAAACTGCAAGGAGTTAACAAATATATTGAAACTACAATTATATAGTGTTTAATTTATTTCAGATGGAAAATCTAATCCACCATATAATACCACTTCATCAAAATAACTTATATACTATTTGTCTTTGTGAAATTAATGTAGTTTCTATATCAACATTATTTATTATATAATATAAGTTTAATAAGTATCATTTTATTTTAAATATTAAATTATATATTTTTATATTTGTATTTCTCCTATATATTGCTCGTATATATATATATATCTTACACGCGAGCAATACAAATATAAAAAGTATCATTTGTCTATTAATATGTTTATAAGTTACTACTATACGTGCGTAAATAATCTAATATATTAAGATATTTAATTTTGACTTAATTAGTTAGATGATGTGTTAGAATAATGACATTTTAGATTAACTTGATTTAAATAATTATTTGACATGTTAAGATATCTAAGTAATTAAATGACGTATTAAAATATTAACATATTAGATTATTTTGATTTAATTAATTAGGATCGTTAGATTTAATTAGCTAGAAGATCATTAGTTAGTATAAAACATTTATATTAGAATATTACTAATTAATATTAATGCTGTTATATGATTATATTCATAAAATAGAGCTTTGTTTTAAATTAAATTATTAAATTAGTTAAAAGATCGATCATTAGTTAGTAGAAAATATTAGAAAATAATTAATTAATTTTTTAAATTTACATGAAGGTTTTTTTTACTAAATACTTAATTATATTAGGATATTATTAATTAATATTGTTATACGATTATATCTGTAAAATAGAATATTTTTTTAAAAAATTATTTATTTACTTAATTTTGTGAGGTTTGGCATAGTAAATTAGTGTTGCTACTACGGAGACTGTTTATGGAATTGAAGAGGACGATCCACAATTACTACTTACAATTACAAACTTTAACATACCACTCCATTACATATTACGGTATTAGTCTCGCATAGCTCTTTATGTAGGTTTTTTTTTTTTTGGTAATTATATAGTTAAGGTACAGAAATATCTAGATAACCGTATACATATCTCGAATATGTTGTCTAGAATTTTTTTATGATCATATTGAGTACTGAGCACCCTAAATATATACAACTACGTAATTGTAACATATTCTAAATGTTCTTTTTTTTTTTTTTTTTACTTATGTATCATATTTCGAATACTGAATATCTGAACTCAATTATTGTTATATACCCAAAATATGTAATGTGTATATAAAATTATAATTTATCTATACATTACATATTTCAATAAATATTATATTTTATTAATTTAAATAAAAAAAATCCCTTCATGCATATGTATGATTTAACCCCTTTATTTTTTTTTAAAATTATCCCAAAGAAAAATATTAACAGTGCTTAAAAATATATAAATTGATAGAAAATTTAATGTATAATTTTTATTCATAAATCTTTTACAATATATATTTGACGAACAGCAAATAGTTTTGTATAGTTTTTTTTTCTTTTATCGAACATTTCATCTTTTCATTTCTATCTAACTTATTAAATAAAATTTTTATTAGGTTAAATATTAAATTTGGGTGAAAATTTTCTATCCATTTAGCATTATTATTTTTATATATTAATAGTATAAATATTATCTATGCTATCTTGGAATAAAATATTATATTATTTATGTAATTAAATTCCTTTATTTTAAATAATTTATAACAAAAACCAATAGAGTATACATGTATATGGAATACTTTATATCATTCTAGCTAAATGTATATTTATTATTAAGAAATCTAAAATTAAGGTAATCTAAAACAAAATATTACTAATAAATAACATTTACTTAGTAATGAATAAAAGTGCATACTATTAGAAAAATTATTTTTAATCATTATTTATTTTATTTTTAACAACAATAAAAATAGTCACTAATATATTTATTGGTAATTAAATATTATCCGTTTTAGCTTTATCATTAAAATATTTTAAAGATAATTATACAATTATCAGTAAAAAAAATTTAATAACAATAAAAAATATATAATAATAAATATATATTTTATATAACAACGCGATTATATTATTATTGTTGGGCCGACCGTAGAGAGCTCTCGATAACCGGGGAGACTTTAGGGAGGAATCAAATGAGAGAATATAAGATGAGAAGACACCACATCCAACTCAAAATCTTAATGTGTCAAGTAAATGGGTCTCTCATCTTATAAACTCCTCACTCTTCCTTGCTTTCTTTGATATGTGGGACTAACTTCGACACTCCTCACACTTGCAACACTAACAATCTCCTCATCAAGTGTGAGCCTCCACATCAATCACTAACTCCCCTTTAGCTCCTCCATCACATATGAGTATTCGTCCATCACACCGCCGCAAAACACCGCGGGACACGTGATGAGCGGATAATTTATACGCTTTTTGGCATTGTTTTTAGTATGTTTTTAGTATGTTTTAGTTAGTTTTTAGTATATTTTTATTAGTTTTTAGTTAAAATTCACTTTTCTGGACTTTACTATGAGTTTGTGTGTTTTTCTGTGATTTTAGGTATTTTCTGGTTGAAATTGAGGGACTTGAGCAAAAATCTGATTCAGAGACTAAAAAGGACTGCAGATGCTGTTGGATTCTGACCTTTCTGCACTCGAAGTGGATTTTCTGGAGCTACAGAAGCCCAATTGGCGCGCTCTCAACGGCGTTGGAAAGTAGACATCCTGGGCTTTCCAGCAATATATAATAGTCCATACTTTACCCGAGATTTGATGGCCCAAACCGGCGTTCCAAATCAGCTCAGAAATGCCCGGCGTTAAACGCCGGAACTGGCACAAGAATGGGAGTTAAACGCCCAAACTGGCATAAAAGCTGGCGTTTAACTCCAAGAAGAGTCTCTACACGAAAATGCTTCAATGATCAGCCCAAGCACACACCAAGTGGGCCCGGAAGTGGATTTTTATGTCATTTACTCATCTTTGTAAACCTTAGGCTACTAGTTCTCTATAAGTAGGACCTTTTGCTAATGTATTTTCATCTTTAGATCTTTGAATCTTTTGATCACGTTTTGGGGGCTGGCCTCTCGGCCATGCCTAGACCTTGTTCTTATGTATTTTCAATGGTGGAGTTTCAACACACCATAAATTAAGGTGTGGAGCTCTGCTGTACCTCGAGTATTAATGCAATTACTATTGTTCTTTTATTCAATTCAGCTTGTTCTTATTCTAAGATATTCATTTTCACCCAAGAACATGATGAATGTGATGATTATGTGACACTCATCATCATTCTCACTTATGAACGAGTGCCTGACAACCACTTCTGTTATACAAGCAAACGAGGCTTGAATGTTTATCTCTTGAATTTCTTAATCGGAATCTTCGTGGTATAAGCTAGAATTGATGGCGGCATTCAAGAGAATCCGAAAGGTCTAAACCTTGTCTATGGTATTCTGAGTAGGATTCAATGATTGAATGACTGTGACGAGCTTCAAACTCCTGAAGGCTGGGCGTTAGTGACAGACGCAAAAGAATCACTGGATTCTATTCCAACCTGATTGAGAACCGACAGATGATTAGCCGTGCCGTGACAGGGTGCATAGAACATTTTCACTGAGAGGATGGGAGGTAGCCACTGACAACAGTGAAACCCTACATACAGCTTGCCATGGAAAGGAGTAAGAAGGATTGGATGAAGACAGTAGGAAAGCAGAGAGACGGAAGGGACAAAGCATCTTCATACGCTTATCTGAAATTCCCACCAATGAATTACATAAGTATCTCTATCTTTATCTTTATGTTTTATTCATCATTCATAATCATTTGAGTTTGCCTGACTAAGATTTACAAGGTGACCATAGCTTGTTTTCAAATCAAATTTTTTTTAAGTTTTCAAAATCTTTTCAAAATCAAATCTTTTTCAAATCATATCTTTTCAATCAAATCTTTTTCAAAATCAATTTCTTTCCTTTTTCAAAAATACTTGCTATCAATTAATGATTTGATTCAACATTTCAAGTTTGTTGCCTTTTCTGTTGAGAAAGGTTTAATGTTTGAATCATATCTTTTCTTGTTAGCCAAGTTATTATTTTTTTTAAAATCAAATCTTTTTAAAATGTTTTTCAAATCATATCTTCTCACATCTTTTTAAAATCAATCATATCTTTTTAATCACATCTTTTTCAAAATAGTTTTCAATCATATCTTTTTAATTTCTAATTTCAAAATCTTTTTCAAAAAAATCACTTGATTTCTTTTCCACCCTTGGTTTTCGAAAATCAATTAGTGTTTTTCAAAATGTTTTCAAAATCTTTTACTTAATTTTCGAAAATTTCTTCCCCTCTTCTCACATCCTTCTATTTATGGACTAACACTATTCCTTAATGCACAATTCGAACCCCATCTTCTTTGATAAAGTTCGAATCTTCTACTTCTGCCTTCTATTTTTCTTTTCCTCTGACACCTTAAGGAATCTCTATACTGTGACATAGAGGATTCCACATTTTCTTGTTCTCTTCTCTTTCATATGAGCAGGAGCAAAGACAAAAGCATTCTTGTTGAGGCTGACCCTGAACCTGAAATGACCTTGAAGCGAAAGCTAAGAGAAGCTAAGGCACAATTCTCTGTAGAGGACCTAACAGAAATCTTCAAAGAAGAAGAAACCATGGCAGCCGAAAACAACAACAATACCAACAATGCAAGGAAGGTGCTGGGTGACTTTACTGCACCTACTCCCGACTTTTATGGGAGAAGCATCTCTATCCCTGCCATTGGAGCAAACAACTTTGAGCTTAAGCCTCAATTAGTTTCTCTAATGCAACAGAATTGCAAGTTTCATGGACTTCCATTGGAAGATCCTCATCAGTTTTTAGCTGAGTTCTTGCAAATCTGTGACACTGTCAAGACTAATGGGGTTAACCCTGAGGTCTACAGACTTATGCTATTCCCTTTTGCTGTAAGAGACAGAGCTAGAATATGGTTGGACTCACAACCTAAAGAAAGCCTGAACTCTTGGGAAAAGCTAGTCAATGTCTTCTTGGCAAAGTTCTTCCCACCTCAAAAATTGAGTAAGCTTAGAGTGGAAGTTCAAGCCTTCAGACAGAAGGAAGGAGAATCCCTCTATGAAGCTTGGGAAAGATACAAACAATTGATTAGAAAGTGTCCCTCTGATATGCTTTCTGAGTGGAGCATCATAGGTATTTTCTATGATGGTCTGTCTGAACTGTCCAAGATGTCCTTGGATAGCTCTGCTGGAGGATCTCTTCATCTGAAGAAGACGCCTACAGAAGCTCAAGAGCTAATTGAAATGGTAGCAAATAACCAATTCATGTACGCTTCTGAAAGGAATCCTGTGAACAATGGGACAAATCAGAAGAGAGGAGTTCTTGAGATTGATACTCTGAATGCCATATTGGCTCAGAACAAAATATTGAGTCAGCAAGTCAACATGATTTCTCAAAGTCTGTCTGGAATGCAAAATGCACCAAGCAGTACTAAGGAAGCTTCATCTGAGGAAAAAGCTTATGACCTTGAGAACCCTTCAATGGAAGAGGTGAATTACATGGGAGAACCCTATGGAAACACCTATAATCCTTCATGGAGAAATCATCCAAATCTCTCATGGAAGGATCAACAGAGACCTCAACAAGGTTTCAATAACAATAATGGTGGAAGAAACAGGTTTAGCAATGGCAAGCCTTTTCCATCATCTTCTCAGCAACAGACAGAGAGTTCTAAGCAGAACAACTCTGACTTAGCAACCATGGTCTCTGATCTAATCAAAACCACTCAAAGTTTCATGACTGAAACAAGGTCCTCCATTAGAAACTTGGAGGCACAAGTGGGTCAGCTAAGCAAGAAAATTACTGAACTCCCTCCTAATACTCTTCCAAGCAATACAGAAGAAAATCCAAAAGGAGAGTGCAAAGCCATCAACATGGCCGAATTTGGAGAGGAGGAAGAGGCAATGAACGCCACTAAGGAAGACCTCAATGGACGTCCACTGGCCTCCAATGAGTTCCCCAATGAGGAACCATGGGAATCTGAGGCTCCCACTGAGACCATAGAGATTCCATTGGATTTACTTCTGCCATTCATGAGCTCTGATGAGTATTCTTCCTCTGAAGAGGATGAGCATGTCACTGAAGAGCAAGTTGCTAAATACCTTGGAGCAATCATGAAGCTAAATGACAAGTTATTTGGCAATGAGACTTAGGAGGATGAACCCCCTTTGCTCACCAAAGAACTGGATGACTTGTCTAGGGAGAAACTACCTCAAAAGAGACAAGATCCTGGGAAGTTTTCAATACCTTGTACCATAGGCACCATGACCTTTAAGAAGGCTCTGTGTGACTTAGGGTCAAGTGTAAACCTCATGCCTCTCTCTGTAATGGAGAAGCTAGGGATCTTTGAGGTGCAAGCTGCAAAAATCTCACTAGAGATGGCAGACAATTCAAGAAAACAAGCTTATGGACTTGTGGAGGATGTTCTGGTAAAAGTTGAAGACCATTACATCCCTGCTGATTTCATAGTCCTAGAGACTGGGAAGTGCATGGATGAATCCATCATCCTTGGCAGACCCTTCCTAGCCACAGCAAAGGCTGTGATTGATGTTGATAGAGGAGAATTGATCATTCAAGTGAGTGAAGAATCCTTTGTGTTTAAGGCTCAAGGATAACCCTCTGTCACCATGGAGAGGAAGCATGAAGAGCTTCTCTCAAAACAGAGTCAAACAGAGCCCCCCTCAGTCAAACTCTAAGTTTGGTGTTGGGAGGCCACAACCAAATTCTAAGTTTGGTGTTGAACCCCCACATTCAAACTCTAAGTTTGGTGTTGGGAGGTTCCCACATTGCTCTGAGCATCTGTGAGGCTCCATGAGAGCCCTCTGTCAGGCTACTGACATTAAAGAAGCGCTTGTTGGGAGGCAACCCAATCTTATTATATTTATCTATTTTTCCTTTGTTATTTTATGTTTTCGTTAGGTTGATGATCATGAGAAGTCACAAAATCAATTGAAAAAGCAAAAACAGAATGAAAAACAGAAAGAAAAATAGCACACCCTGGAGGAGAATCTGCTGGCGTTTAAACGCCAGCAAAACTAGCAATTGGGCGTTTAACGCCCAGTCTGGCACCATTCTGGGCGTTTAACGCCAGAAAGGGGCACCAGACTAGCGTTAAACGCCAGAAAAGAGCAAGAACTTGGCGTTAAACGCCAGAAATGGGCACCAGCCCGGCGTTTAACGCCAGAATTGGCATGAAGGGAAATTTTGCTCGCCACTTGGTGCAGGGATGACTTTTCCTTGACACCTCAGGATCTATGGACCCCACAGGATCCCCACCTACCCCACCACTCTCTCTCTTCTTCTTCACTCATTCACCCATCACCTCAACACCTCTTCCCCAAAAACCCTTCACCTATCAAATCCCATCTTTCTCTTCACCACTCACATCTATCCTTCATAAAACCCCACCGACCTCACCATTCAAATTCAAACCACTTTCCCACCCAAACCCACCCATACATGACCGAACCCTACCCCTCTCCCCACGCCTATATAAACCCACCTTCACTCCTTCATTTTCACACAACCTAAACACTATTTCTCCCCCTTTGGCCGAACCACAAAGCCATTCTCTTCTCCTTCATTTCTTCTTCTTCTACTCTCTTCTTTCTTCTTTTGCTCGAGGACGAGCAAACCTTTTAAGTTTGGTGTGGTAAAAGCATTGCTTTTTGTTTTTCCATAACCATTTATGGCATCCAAGGCCGGAGAAACCTCTAGAAAGAGGAAAGGGAAGGCAAAAGCTTCCACCTCCGAGTCATGGGAGATGGAGAGATTCATCTCAAGGGTGCATCAAGACCACTTCTATGAAGTTGTGGCCTTGAAGAAGGTGATCCCCGATGTCCCTTTCAAACTCAAAAAGAGTGAATATCCAAAGATCCGACATGAGATCCGAAGAAGAGGTTGGGAAGTTCTTACCAACCCCATTCAACAAGTCGGAATCCTAATGGTTCAAGAGTTCTATGCCAATGCATGGATCACCAAGAACCATGATCAAAGTGTGAACCCGGACCCAAAGAATTGGCTTACAATGGTTCGGGAGAAATACATGGATTTTAGTCCGGAAAATGTAAGGTTGGCATTCAACTTGCCCATGATGCAAGGAGATGAACACCCTTACACTAGAAGGGTCAACTTTGATCAAAGGTTGGACCAAGTCCTCACTGTCATTTGTGAAGAGGGCGCCCAATGGAAGAGAGATTCAAGAGAAAAGCCGGTTCAATTGAGAAGGCATGACCTCAAACCTGTGGCTAGGGGATGGTTGGAGTTTATCCAACGCTCAATCATTCCCACTAGCAACCGGTCCGAAGTTACCATAGACCGGGCTATCATGATTCATAGCATCATGATTGGAGAAGAAATAGAAGTTCATGAGGTTATATCCCAAGAACTTTATAAGGTGGCGAACAAGTCCTCTACCTTGGCAAGGTTAGCCTTTCCTCATCTCATTTGTCACCTCTGTTATTCAGTTGGAGTTGACATAGAGGGAGACATCCCCATTGATGAGGACAAGCCCATCACTAAGAAGAGGATGGAGCAAACAAGAGACCCCTCTCATCATCAAATTCCTGAGATGCCTCAAGGGATGCACTTTCCTCCATAAAACTATTGGGAGCAACTGAACACCTCCCTAGGAGAATTGAGTTCCAACATGTGACAACTAAGGGTGGAGCACCAAGAACATTCCATTCTCCTCCATGAAATTAGAGAAGATCAAAGAATCATGAGAAAGGAGCAACAAAGGCAAGGAAGAGACATTGAGGAGCTCAAGCACTCCATAAGATCTTCAAGAGGAAGAACAAGCAGCCATCACTGAGGTGGACCCGTTCTTTAATCTCCTTGTTCCTTATTTTCCTATTTTTCGAAAATTATGCTTATGTTTACCTATGTTTGTGTTTCATAATCATTAGTGTCTTAGTGTCTATGCCTTAAAGTTATGAATGTCCTATGAATCCATCACCTTTCTTAAATGAAAAATGTTTTAATTACAAAAGAACAAGAAGTACATGATTTCGAATTCATCCTTAAAACTAGCTTAATTATTTTGATGTGGTGACAATATTTTTTGTTTTCTGAATGTATGCTTAAACAGTGCATATTTCTTTTGAATTTGTGGTTCATGAATGTTGGCTCTTGAAAGAATGATGGAAAAGGAAAAATGTTATTGAGGATCTGAAAAATCATAAAAATGATTCTTGAAGCAAGAAAAAGCAGTGAATACAAAAAAAAGAGAGAAAAAAGGAAGCAAAAAAACGAAAAAAAAGGGGAGAAAGAGAAAAAGAAAGAAAAAGAAAGAAATAAAGCTGTGATCCAAGGCAAAAAGAGTGCGCTTAAGAACCCTAGACACCTCTAATTGGGGACTCTAGCAAAGCTGAGTCACAATCTGAAAAGGTTCACCCAATTATGTGTCTGTGGCATGTATGTATCCAGTGGTAATATTGGAAGGCAGAGTGCTTTGGGCCACGGGCAAGACTCATAAAGTAGCTATGTTCAAGAATCATCATACTTAACTAGGAGAATCAATAACACTATCTGGATTCTGAGATCCTAAAGAAGCCAATCATTCTGAATTTCAAAGGATAGAGTGAGATGCCAAAACTATTCAGAGGCAAAAAGCCAAAAGTCCCGCTCATCTAATTGGAGCTAAGTTTCATTGATAATTTGGAGTCTATAGTATATTCTCTTCTTTTTATCTTATTTGATTTTCAGTTGCTTGGGGACAAGCAACAATTTAAGTTTGGTGTTGTGATGAGCGGATAATTTATATGCTTTTTGGCATTGTTTTTAGTATGTTTTTAGTATGTTTTAGTTAGTTTTTAGTATATTTTTATTAGTTTTTAGTTAAAATTCACTTTTCTGGACTTTACTATGAGTTTGTGTGTTTTTCTGTGATTTCAGGTATTTTCTGGCTGAAATTGACGGACTTGAGCAAAAATCTGATTCAGAGACTAAAAAGGACTGCAGATGCTGTTGGATTCTGACCTCCCTGTACTCGAAGTGGATTTTCTGGAGCTACAAAAGCCCAATTGGCACGCTCTCAATGGCGTTGGAAAGTAGACATCCTGGGCTTTCCAGCAAAATATAATAGTCCATACTTTGCCCGAGATTTGATGGCCCAAACCGGCGTTCCAAATCAGCTCAGAAATGTCCGGCGTTAAACGCCGGAACTGGCACAAGAATGGGAGTTAAACGCCCAAACTGGCATAAAAGCTGGCGTTTAACTCCAAGAAGAGTCTCTACACGAAAATGCTTCAATGATCAGCCCAAGCACACACCAAGTGGGCCCGGAAGTGGATTTTTATGTCATTTACTCATCTTTGTAAACCTTAGGCTACTAGTTCTCTATAAGTAGGACCTTTTGCTAATGTATTTTCATCTTTAGATCTTTGAATCTTTTGATCACGTTTTGGGGGCTGGCCTCTCGGCCATGCCTAGACCTTGTTCTTATGTATTTTCAATGGTGGAGTTTCAACACACCATAAATTAAGGTGTGGAGCTCTGCTGTACCTCGAGTATTAATGCAATTACTATTGTTCTTTTATTCAATTCAGCTTGTTCTTATTCTAAGATATTCATTTTCACCCAAGAACATGATGAATGTGATGATTATGTGACACTCATCATCATTCTCACTTATGAACGAGTGCCTGACAACCACTTCTGTTATACAAGCAAACGAGGCTTGAATGTTTATCTCTTGAATTTCTTAATCGGAATCTTCGTGGTATAAGCTAGAATTGATGGCGGCATTCAAGAGAATCCGAAAGGTCTAAACCTTGTCTATGGTATTCTGAGTAGGATTCAATGATTGAATGACTGTGACGAGCTTCAAACTCCTGAAGGCTGGGCGTTAGTGACAGACGCAAAAGAATCACTGGATTCTATTCCAACCTGATTGAGAACCGACAGATGATTAGCCGTGCCGTGACAGGGTGCATAGAACATTTTCACTGAGAGGATGGGAGGTAGCCACTGACAACAGTGAAACCCTACATACAGCTTGCCATGGAAAGGAGTAAGAAGGATTGGATGAAGACAGTAGGAAAGCAGAGAGACGGAAGGGACAAAGCATCTTCATACGCTTATCTGAAATTCCCACCAATGAATTACATAAGTATCTCTATCTTTATCTTTATGTTTTATTCATCATTCATAATCATTTGAGTTTGCCTGAGTAAGATTTACAAGGTGACCATAGCTTGTTTCATACCAACAATCTTTGTGGGATCGATCCTTACTCGCGTAAGGTTTATTACTTGGACGACCCAGTACACTTGCTGGTTAGTTGTGCAAAGTTGTGATAAATAGTTGAGATTGCAATTGTGCGTACCATGTTGATGGCGCCATTGATGATCACAATTTCGTGCACCAACACACCGCCGGACCACCTTTGCCGGGAAGACTTTCGATGCTTCACCTTGAATACCCCTTAAAACCACCAGACCGATTAACCATCGGCTCTGATACCATTTGTTGGGCCGACCGTGGAGAGCTCTCGACAACCGGGGAGACTTCGGGGAGGAATCAAGTGAGAGAATATAAGATGAAAAGACATCACATCCAACTCAAAACCTTAAAGTGTCAAGTAAATGGGTCTCTCATCTTATAAACTCTTCACTCTTCCTTGCTTTTTTTGACGTGGGACTAATTTTGACGCTCCTTACACTTGCAATACTAACGAATATCACTACAAATTTAGTATTAAAAGTGTTTCCTGTTGTGGTGGTAGTTAACTAATTCAACATACCTGTATTGATTATTATTCAAAGACAAATAGTGTCTAAAAAATGAAAATGAACTATGTTGAATAATAATATATTAGCATAGAAAAATGAGAGTGAGAGATATCGCGGAATAAAAATCTTAAATAACAAACAATAAAGGAATAATAGAGACATAGAGTAAACACATATGATTTAACTTGATCTTTTTAAATACTTGTCCTAAAACAAAAAAAATATTAATATAAAAGTAAATTTAGTAACATATAAACGTGAGCAAATAAAATTAAACTAAATTAAAATTTATATGTAATTATTTTTATATAAAATTAATAATAAAAAATTATTAAATAAAAATTTAAACAAAGACCAACAAGCCTGTATCATAATGTATTTGGAATAGTAATTATTAGTGAAATAAAAATATTTGTACAAATCATTAAAGTAATTCCATTTTCAACGGTAAAAAAAATAAAATCTTAGTGATATTTTGAATTATTCATGAACAGCACAGTAAAGAAGATTAAAACGTTTATAACTCCCATAAATTGTTTAAATTTTTATTTAATAATTTATTATTATTAATTTTTACATAAAAACAATGGCAAGCATGTGAGTCTTCACTATTTTATAAATAAAAAAGTATACAGAACTAAGTGTTTAACTAGTTAAAAAGTGAGCAACTTAATTAATTATAATTATTAATAATTAATTTTAAATTTTTAAATTCAAAATTTAAAAATTTTTTATTTGACTAAATAAATCTAATTAAAATTTATAAAAATATTTCTTTTCTCTTCCACATTAACCTACTCACCTTTAAAAATTTCTACAAAAATTTATGTCCACTCAATTCCAATCCAAATATTATTATCTCATTCACTTGCTTCTGAAAGAGTATTTTACCACTCCTGAAATATATATATAACACAGATTTCGATGACTGATGGTTTAATCATGCAACATATTCATGATAAATAAAAAAATATATTTAAAATTATTCAATTTATAAAGAAAAGAAATATCCTAATACTTAGCATAAATACTATTCACGTAGAAGTTTTAGATTCACCCAAAAGTATTTAGCTGATTTTTGACTGATACCCTCTTAATTTTTTAGTATTGTTGTTTATAAATATGAAAGTGACTGTTTTTAAAAATAAACGTATTTTATTTTTATTTTTATTTCGGTAATTAAATGTTTTATAAAATTAAAATTTTACATTTTAAAAAAGAACCTATTTTTATGCCCCCTTGTTACACACCTCATTACCTTTTTCTTACTATTCTCACATCAGCTGTATGACACATCGATATCGCCGACTCCATTACACGCATATTTTCATAGTTGGTTATGTAGCTAGATTGTTTTACATAATATTGGATACGGTTTGGATTTCTAGACTGTAATGCATTGTGTTGTGACGGGTGGAGTTATTTTGTTATATGTTCATTTGTTGCATGGCTGACAATATACAAGGAATTAACACATATATACTACAATTATTCCATTAAGAAGAATTTATTGTTAGTGATTTGGCAGTTTCGCACTTTCGCATCATACGAGGTATTCCTGCATTATTTATTTTACACAGATGAATAATAGAGGGGCAAAATAATCGTGCTTTGCAGAGGACATGTCACGATCATTATTTATTTATTAAAATGTCTATGATCGACTTTCATGCAGGATATACATGCATATCTCAGGATGTTGGTGGTATTCTTTAATTAAATTTAGAGAAGATAACAATCGTTTTGGTTTTAATTTTTATTCGATAATTAAATTAGCGTCTGAATTTTAAAACATTGATATATAAATTTCAATTATACTTTTCAGTATTTTTATCTTTATTTTGATAATTTTTTTGCTGTGCTTTTTTCAATTTTCTCGTTTTATATTCTTTTATTGCTATATAATTTTTTTTTTCTTTTCATCTCTAAAATAACTATTAATAACGTTGAAAATCAGCTAGAGTTATATTAATCTATGGTTAAATCAATCCAAAATAGTCTCTTTAATTACAAATTATGAAAGATATTAGTTCAATTACGATGAAATTTTTGTAATAAGTTAAGCAACAATAACGTAAAAATTTTATCATAATTTTTTAACCTAATTAACAAACTAAAGTCCTAATTAGTCGATCATCAATAATGTAAAAGTTAATTATGGGCATGTTAAATATATTAATTCAACTATTATATATAATTATCATTAATCATGAAGTACAATTGAGCTCAAGACTTCTCTAACTCCTACCTTTAAATCAAAACAATAATTTTACTCCATAATTATAGGATGATTATGTGTTTATAACACGCAATAAAAGTAATAAAATAATTCTAAACATCTATTTTTTACTTAAATTTTATTAAAATAATATAAATCAGATTCAAATATTTAAGTATGTTAGACAAAAATAATTTTTCCTTTTCATTGTTGAAAATATTATGTATATCCATACTAAAACTAAATTTTGTTGTTAACTCCTTAATCAATGAACATTTAATTTAAATTGAAAAATTTCTTGCAACTTCTTACATAATATAAAATTTCTCAAAAAATTAGACTCGAATATACTTATGTGTGTAGAAGTAAAAGAATAAATTTGTTATGTTCTTTTCACTACAAAAAACGTCGTTAAAATCGACGGCCAAATCGACGGCTTAGCCGTCGATAATATTGAAATTCGACGGCAAAATAAATGGCGCAGTTGGTCGCTATAAAGCTTGTCGATTTTTCAAAATGCTAATAAAATTGACGGCTTTCATTGCCGTCGATAATAATTTAATAAAATCGACGTTCGTTCCGTCTGAGAAGAAAAAACTTTTTCTAGAGAAAGAAGTAGTATCTAATTCACGTAAGAAAAGAGAATCAGTCTGCATGCTTAACAGCCTTCCCTGTCTGAACCCCATGACTTTGGAATAGAATAGGCGGGAGTAAGCAATAGAATGAGTTATCTCGGGCTGATCTGAAGGTTGTTTGCAGGATACGGATTCGGCAGTCGAGACATATCTATTTCATTAAGAAAGAAAGGAAAGGATGCAAGCAAGGAAGCGCTAACCTATACGACTGCTATTCTTATTGATCAATGTGGGCTAAAATAAAGCCAAAAAAGGGAACTAGAACGGGGCGAACAAAGGTTGCCGTCGATAATAATTTAATAATATCGACATTCGTTCCGTCTGTAATATGGGTGTGAGAATTTTACATTCTTAATAAAATCGATAACATTGCCGTCGATATTATTATTTAAAATCGACGTCCTCTTTGTCGATAATTGATTCAATAAAATCGACAGCCTTTGTATAGATATTTAACTTAATAAAATCAACAACACTATTGTCTATAATATGTTTAATAAAATCGACGCTAAAGCCGTTAATATGTGCTTGAATAAAATTGACAACGTTGCCGTTGATTTAATTATTTAGATTTGTCTATTTTAACTTTTAAAAGTGACAACTTTGCCGTCGATTTTAATAGTTATATGTTTTAATTTTTTTTTCTATTTGAAAAATAGTAAACCGTTAATACAAATAAACTTTTAAATATAAAATAAAATTTAAACAGAATATTAGATAACAAGACAAATAAACTTTTAAATATAAAAATAAATTTATACTAAATATTAGATAACGAGTTTACAAACTTATCAAAATAATAAATAACCCTCTAACATAAAGACTCAAGACAAGATAAATAACTAAACTTAGACTTATATTCATTTACATTGCAATCTACTAATAATACAAAATATTCAAAGTAAAGTAATTAAATAACCTACTCATACTCGTCTAAATAATCATCTGAGTCATCAAAATCGTCGTCAGAATCATCCTCCCTTTGAGAACTCTGTGGTTGTCCTGGTCGCTGCAGAATAGGTGGAAGTTTTCTACCTGGAGCTGGGGCTGTGCTTTTTTGAGAGCTTGGGAAAGTAAAAGGAGGAGGTTGGGGAACACGTGATCCAGAACTATTAGGACCCATGGCTCTCACATACTCAGTCAAACTGCTCAACTGATGACTAAATTGATCTATCTGTGAGTTACTAGTGTTGAGATCCTCACGCAAGGATTCAATAGTCTGTTGCCACTCTCTTTTCTCCCTTTGGTAGCGGTCTTCAGGCTCTCTATATTTAGCGGCATGTTGTTCAACTTCACTATTGAGTATTATAATTCGTTCTCTAAGATCCAAAACATAAGCGCTGGTGGTCGTGGTTGGCCCATTAACTCAAGGCCGCACCATAGAAGAGTCCCTTACCTCACCCATGCCATATACCCTACCTCTTCGTTTTTCACCCACTGTCTCAATCCATATGCTTTCCTCAGAGACAGGCGGTGGATCAATTACACTTGCCTCTATAGCAGCCTGTCGCTCTTGCTCAGTCTGAAACATACGCTCTTGAAATATATCCTACAATGAGGAGAAATGATTGATAAACTACTATAAGTATTAATAATTCATAACAATTAGATAACAAAATAGTTACAATTAATAAAGGTAAGTTACCTTTGTCTTTTGGGAGTGTTCATCAACCCATTTAGTCATACCCTCTTTGCGAGTACGAGTGTGCTAAAAAAACTCATCCATACATGATTGTCTTCCAAGCGAATGATTCTACATAATGTAACCAAATTATCATGTAATATGGGATGTATTGTACTAAGCAATTGATTAAGCAGAAAATAAAACTCAGCAGTTTGCATCAATTCAAAAAGAAACTAGATCAAGATCATTATTAAGAACGAATTTCACTCTCTATTGATTAAGGCTTACCAAAGCATAACTAAATCAGAAAATCAGAAAATCAGAAAATCGATACAAGTTCGGGAGATGTATGTAAGTTTTGATAACTAAAGGGAATGGAAGAAAAAACAATCAAAATGCAAGGGAATAGCTTGAATAAACAATTGGTACCTAAACAAAAACTGAACCAAAGAACAAATTCTTTACTTCTATATGTGGTAGTTTTCTCTTTTTCATATCAGCCTCACGGTTTTTTTTTTGTCATTTCTATATATTTTCCAGTTTCCTTCACTCTTCCCTTAGCTAATTAATCAGTATCTTCATCAATTATTTGAAAATATCATATTTTCATCATCCACATTGAAGTAACACTAATATCATTAACGCTTCCTTGTATAATTGTATATTTTCACATACCAATTACCAGGTAAACGATACAATGGAAACACTTATTTATTTTTATTTTTTTTCTAAATCTAATATCTAATAATTAGTAGGAATTATAAAGCAAGCTATCTACTATGTCCTTTCTATGTATAGTGCATGCAAATACATATTATTTATTTTATCAATTTATATTCACATTCTGTATAATATAAATACAAATTATACTAATTTATTTATTTATATATATAGTTATGTATCTTGTGTTGGTAAAAAAGTGTCAGTTATATATGAATAGAATGCTTGCCTTGTCTGAATATAGATTTAGCTAGCCAAATTTGTCCATAACTTGTAGAGAAAAGGTTCATGCATGGCTTTCATCAATTATTATCATTATTCAAGCCACACATAGACAATCAAAACTTCACAAATATTGAAAATGCACATAAAATTTTGAATCTGTGTAAAATAACATTTGCAACTGTCACCATTCAATGATTGACATTTAAGATCATTTTTATTAAACAACTTTCAGAACAGCAAATATCATAGTAAAGATTGTCTATAAGCAACTTACCAAGCGTAACCTCGCTTCTGGAAAGGTGGTGCCTCCTGCAGTGTGAAGGGAAGTACCTCGAGTCAATTTCCTGGCAGCTGTATTTCTCGCCTGTAATTGTCTATAGGCATCAGTGTTTCAATGTCTCATCAATTCACCAAGAACTTCTGGTGGGATTCAATATGGACGGGCATTTTTTTTGCGAATGGCAGCCCTAAACCTCCAAACTTGATAGATATCATCCTCTTCCGTATCAATAATGTCAAAGCATTTCTATTTTAAAAAAATTATTGGAATAAAATTTAGCCTCTGAACAAATACAAATTTATTTTGCTGACAAATAAATAACAAGTAATGCTGAGTTTAACAAGTAATAATAATCTAAAGATATCAGAATTCTCTCTAATAGCAAAAGATATCAGAATTCTTTTATAAAGGAAGAAACTCGCGTCTATAATGTAATTAATTATTCATGGATGCATTCAAAACAAATCCTATAAGGAGGATTAAAACTACCATTGTCTGTCATAATTATTAAGTTAATAACAAAAGGTACAGTACATATAGTATATTAATTCCTCTTCCTCCAAAATTATGAACAAACATTAATTTTCTAATTTTCTATTCACTGTTGAATTAATTAAGTCATTAACACAGTAATAAGTTAATAACATTACAACAAAAAATAAAAATAAAAATAAAATCCAGTAAGTCAGCAACTACGGAAGAAAGTTAAGATCTCAAGAACACACGTCAGCAATAGAACAACAAACCAGTAGCAAGAATAACATAACAACCATCAACAGAAAAACAGAGCAAGGATCAAAGAGCTATATTAGAGAAAGTGGTTCTTTTAGACGAGTGGCATGGTTTATAATTCTATCTTTGACATATGTGAGCTAACGTCAGCTTCAAATTTGAACATATTTAAAAGTATGTGCTTTTATTGAATGTAAGTATAAACTTTATATTTATCATGTCTCAAGCTTATAGAGATTTTTGGAGTAGCTTTCACTGCATGAAACAAATGCTGCAGAATTTGTATGAACAATTTTGAGAGGATAAAAAATAAAAGTTAATTAGTTCACTATGATAATTATAAAAAAATTCAATTGAGAATGAATATTAAAAGTACAAAAAATACATGCTTATATACAAGAGAATAGCTTTAACTAATTCTAAAAATTACTAACTAACTAATTGTAATAGTAACTAATTTAATTACTAACTATTATATTGAATTAAATACGTGAGTCCAATATTTAGTTAATTACTTCACTATGATAATTTAATATGCCAATTCGACACATTACTTTTGAAGATTAATGAGATAAACCTAGAGATTAATAATGTAAATCATGTAATCAAAATTAGAATCCGAGTCGAAATAATTGGAATTAAACCAAGTGTGGCAGTATATTGTTGAAACTAGTGTCAGCATAAAATGGAATTAAACCACTTTAATTAATTAGGAACAAAATATACATTTGAAAAGATATGCAAAAATAAAATAAAGTTACAAATTTAGTGCCATGACCGGCCACAAAGTTCATTGGAGGTTCACAACTTCACAGTAACAATCATGCCATGTAGAATGCGTGAGTCACCAAAATTTTTAATAACTTTGCACTTTCATGTGGTAGAATAATCTTTTTATCTCTAACTTTAATTTTATGCCTACTCATCAATCATAATATCATATCATATATATCTATCTATTCATTCCTCATAATAAAGAATAGGATATTTTCCGTGAACATTTAAAAAAACTAACTGTTGACTATTTATCCTTACCCACCAAAAAACATATATATTTAACTAATGTTGGGAGGATAAAAAATAACCAGAATATTTTGAGCTCAAAAACAATTTTGTTGCTGCAAAGATTTCGATAGAATAAGGAGACAGTATAATATACTATGAGATATAATATTATAAAATATGTAAAACAAGGTAGATAAAATTTACCCTCCATTCAGTCCACCATATTTTTCGAATATCATCATCTGCCTCATCAAAATTCAGCCAAGACTTGTTGTAGTTTTTCTTAAAAACCTGAGAAATATGCTTCAATCCAGGTTTAAGTGGGTGCCAACTACATCAAAAACAAAAAAAAAATGATAACGACATATTACTAAGTAAAAATGAGACATGCTATTCATAAAATTTAAAGCAAATAACAAACTATTTGGCACCATCATATCTGAGCTTTGGAGCACTTGTGCTAGAGTGACCAGTGGCAGTGGATGTTTCTTGACCCTGAACATCTTGGGTACTATTAGATATGGTTTGTCTTTCCCCACAAGATCCTGCTTGACTGGGAGCTACAATAGCTGGATCACTTTGCACACCATGTGAGGCAGTGTTGGAAGGTTCATTGGCTTGTTGAGTGCATGATCTTGGCACACCCAGAGTAGGCATCATTTGTATCTGAGGCTCCTGACGGAAGGGGGTAGTAGTAGTAATAGCTGGTGGTCTTCCATTGGTCGGAGCAGTCGTGTCGGATGATGACCCAACGAGAGAGTATGGATCCGCATGCAAGTCAAGGGGCTGACCAGTAGAAAGCCTAGGCCTCCCCTTTCGGCCTCGGCCACGGCCACGGCCACGACCGCGATCTCCGTCTCTACCAACCATATCCTGTACACATTAAAATAAGCAAGTTATTATCCATACTTGTTAAAGTAAAATGCAATTAAATTAAAATGCAATTATCCATACTAGTAAAATGCTTTTGCGGATTTAAATTCAGTAAAGAGTAGGAATTGGGTAAAGAATATAGCAGAAGCAGATTTTTCTTTAATAAAAAAAGTGAAATTGGTTAAAGAGGCTGCCATATTGAGTAACAGATTTTCAGCAACAAATATAGCCAAAATAACACCAAAGACACAAACGTCAAAAGAGAAGGATTCCGGAAAACACAGGGAATTTCCTACAACTTAAGGAAATTCAAGTAACCTCCATGTTTTCCCAAATCTAGAATTAATTAAGAAAGAACTACTTTTTACCATCATATTTCCTACTACTTTTTCCTACATCACGAAAGCCATATCCAGATAAGCTAATAAGTAGCTTGAGAAATAGCACTATACTTGAAATTGTAAGAAAATTGAAGAAGTGTATGTGTTTCGGATGATTAAACTATACATTACACTATATATTGACACCTGGTGAATATTTCCTAAAATACCAACACTCAGTTTCTCTGCAAACATATTTACCCTATCGACTTAAAATTGTAAAGAAATTTAAATGCTCTATCGGATTCATAATTTCTAAGGTATTTACAACCAATAATTTTGGAAACCAAAGTCTAAGGGTCAATAACAGAGCATGTGCCCTTGTATATATGTATAATGATTGTAGTAGAAGTTGTTCAGAACTCAAATGAAAATGTTAGCAAAAATTTTCATCCCATGAATATTATATTACTGGACATTCTTCTCAATATGCATTAGATCTAAACAATGACAAACCAAATGATCTTTCCAATATGGGAGATCCCAAAATATACTCCTTTTGGTCCAATTGTGTTCCACCCCATATCCGCTCAATCTCATTTGTCCTCCTGTGTCAACTGTTTTAGGATAGTGTCTAACTCTTTCCCAAATCTGTTCGCCACTAAGCCTAATAGGAGGTTCTTCATCCTCCTCAACATTCTTCTTAAAACAAACTTTATTACGTCTATAAGGATGACCTTTAGGTAAATATCTTCTGTGACAGTCAAACCACGAATTCTTTCCGCCATAATCTAACCAAAAGGCCTTGGTATCCTCCATGCATACTGGACATGCTAATCTTCCCCCCGTACTCCAACCAGACAACATTCCATAAGCAGAAAAATCGTTAATTGTCCACATTAATGCAGCCTTTAACTGAAAATTTCTCTTGCTATGAATGTCGTATGTTAGGACGCCTTCATCCCATAACTCTTTAAGTTCATCTATCAATGGTTGAAGATAAACATCAATTTTTGCTTTGGGATTTTCTTTTCCGAGTATGATGCACGTTAGGAACAAAAAAGGGTCTTTCATACACATATGAGGTGGAAGGTTATAAGGGGTAACTATAACAGGCCAACAAGAGTACGGTGTGTTAAAATGAACATTAGGAGAAAACCCAATCAGAATAAAGTCCAAGTCTAACATTACGCAGTTCGCTTACAAAATGAGGAAGCTTGGTATCAAAATGTTTTCATGCTTCACCATGGGAAGGATGTGTCATCACGTCGTCATTTCTGCGATTTTGGTGATGCCACAACATATGAGGGGCAGTACTCATTGATGCATACAACCTTTGTAGCCTTGGAATCAATGGCAAATAATGCATTCTTTTATATGGCACCTCTTTATTTTTTCCCTTTCTAGGCTTAAATCTCTGCTCTCCACAAAATTTACATTGTCTAAGATCTTTGTCCGCTTTGTAATATATCATACAACCATTGACACAACAATCTATCTTAACCTCCTTAAACCTTGAATAGCTTTTCTGGGAGTCTTAAACTCTACCAATACTTGTGATAGTGTAAATGGATGCCATTGGAACTTTGATAATATTTGTGACTATGTCAACCTTGCCAAAAAAATATATATAGGCACGATTTTTATAGTGAGATTACACGATTTTGACTGAGATTACACTGAGACTGAAGTTTGAAGTAATGGCTTAGGCAGTTGATAAAAATTTCTAATGATGGAATGAAAATGAGTTTGACTTCTAGGAAAAGTAACCCTTTTTGATAGTGAGATTACACGATTTTTATGTAGAAGTTTATCAAAATTTATATACGGGTTTTGTTTATGAAGATATTCTCCTACAAAAAAAATTAAGTTAGCACGATTGCTGTGTCTATAATGTATTGCAAATACTAAATAATACTTTATTAGATGTGGATTAGTCTACCCTAAATTCGAAAGTGGAGTTGAGTTTCCACATAACTATTAGAACCAAAAGATATAAAAAGTTTAAGGAATAAGTGTTTATTTTTGGACTGAGCAAGTTAATTAAACAAGCCCACAATAGGTAACACCATGCTGCATGAATGTTGTACTCACTTTTCAAGCCCAAATAGTAAAGTTTAGAGCCCAAAACAAAGGGGTGATGATCAGAACTCATAACCACCACAACGAACCATTTATATGTTCAAAGAAGAGAGCGTAAAGCAAGAAAGAAGTATGATGATGGCTCGTTATCTAACTCAGATTGCATCGTTATCACCATCATCATCTTCGTGTCTGACTTGCTCATCATCAAATACGTCTCATCCTTTCCGAACACCACACTTACAACAACCACCTAAGACGCTGTCGTGTCACCTCTCTTCATCTCACAACAACAACAACATTATATTATTTCTCTGAGAGAGATCAGCACTTCTGGTGCTTATAGTGCAACATCTCAATCAAATTTACTACCATCTTCTAACCAAACAATAAAATTTAATGCTAGAGTATTGGTGCTTATTTAGTTCACCAACTTGAGTTATACATATTAACCTTAAAGTTTATCTTAAATATTAAGACGACGAAGTTTGAATTTCAATCATAGAATAGTTGAGCTCACACCTATAGTCCCTTGACCATAATGAAAAAATTGATCAATCTATTGTCCTGTTTCAGTTTTATTTGCTTAGGAGAAATAGATAGGGACACAAACATCACATGCAAACCCATTTATTGAGCCAACAATTTATAAAACAGTATTTTTATATTGTTGTATCCAAATATAATTGATAGAATAAAAGTACTTTTAATGAAAAGAAGATATCACTGAAAAATAATCTTTCTAAACAAGCCCAAATTCACTATAAAGCATTGGCATCATGCTTTCCACAATCAATCTATCTAAACATGAAACGAAACAGAATACAAAACCTTACCTAACTAAGCAATCTATAAATGCAACAGCTTGCAAGTTTAACGTTGTCGACCCATCCTTAGCATCTAATGAAACCTTCGATCCATATCTCCTAAATAAAAATAGTTAGCCTCAATTAAAAAAACAAAATATACTACTATAGCTTCCTACTTTCTTTATCTATTTCTATTGTTTTTCTCTAAATAAACTAAAAGAGCAAGGTGCTGCATCTGCCATCATCAGTAACAGAAGAAATCATGCTTTTTATAGACAACACACACACCACCAGTGTACTAACGAAGCGGACATATATAGAAAAAAGGAAACAACACCAGAATAGAATCAACTTGAAGCTGCAAAATGGTCCAACATCACAATAGAAATTAAATAAAAAATTCCATTCAGGCATTTCTCCGAACATGTGGTGTGTAGAGTTCAAAACAGTAAATTTCAATTCAATCTAAGCAGCATTCAACCCAGTAATTTCAGAAAGATACAGTCAACAACAATTTCAGTCCATAAACACAAGTTTTAACAAACCTAAGCCTAACCAAAATTTCTAAAAATAGAATTAAAAAGCAGTGAAAATAAAGAAAAGACAGGGAACAGGAGAAGGGAACCTGCATTGATGAAATGAGAAAGAAGAACGAAGAGGCGGTGGGGTGGTGGTGATGTCGCGGTGGCACAAAAGGTCGCCGCCGCTGGTGGTTGCTTGTCGGTGCTTGAAGATACAGATAGAGGGTGACTCCATGAACAGGGGTGTCGCACGCAGGAACGAAGAAATGGAGAAATGGGGAAGAAAGAGAAGAAGGAAGAGAGAGAGGGTAGGAGATGGTGGTCGCCGGTGGTGGTGTCGGACGGAGGCGGTGGTGAAGAGAAAGCGAAGAATACATGCTTGAATTTGGGTAAGTTTGCGTTCTGAACTTTGGAAGGGGGGTTCACGCGAAAATATGTATTTAAAAAAAACAACATACATAGCGTCTATTTTATAGATTAAATTTACATCATCCATTCCATTCTAGAAAGCAATCAAGACCGTTCAAATTTATCGACGGCAAAGGTGTCGATATTTGAAATAATAAAATAGACGCCATAAACGTCGATTTTAATATAAAAAAAACAACATATATAGCGTCTATTATATAGATTAAATTTAGACCATTCATTCCATTTCAGAAAGTAATCTAGACCGTTCAAACTTATCGACGGCAACGGTGTCGATATTTAAAATAATAAAATAGACGCTACATTCGTCGATTTTATTTTCGATTTTTGGTTCGCCTGTCCTATGACGATAATAGAGAAATAAATTAATGCATTATAAAAATATCGACGACTAGGTTGTCGATTTTAATATTTTATTTTTAATTATATTTTTAGTGATATCGACAACAGGCCGTCGAAAATTATCGACGGCAGAAATAGCCGTCGATTTTTTGCGTCAAAAAACACGCTTTTTCTTATAGTGCTTTACTCCTCTCTCTCTATATATATATCTATATATATATATATATATATATATATATATATATATATATATATATATATATATATAGTATCAGATTTATTGTTAATTTTAAATTTAAATCTCATTTCAAATTTAAATCATATCGTATTATTTCAAACTTTACGAATAAGAATCATATCATAACTCAATTTGAAACAGAATCATTTAGGATCTTATTCAAACTTAGAATTTAAATTTAGAAATAGAAAAACACTAATTATTTTCGATTCTTATTTCATATTCTCAATTATTATATTATTACAAGTGTAATAACCCGTGCCATACACGTGATAAGATTGAAATTAGAATTTTAAGTTGTTTTGTTAAGATTAATTTGAATCATAATAATTTGATTAATAAAAAAGTAACATGTTATGTATTGTTTGCTTTTTCTTAATCTAGTGTTAAGTGTATTAACTCTAATTGTTACTAATTGGTTTTAGTAGTCTACCTTTTTTAATAAATCAGACATATATACTCAATATGACCATAAGTAACCTAGTAATATTTAGACCCACCAATAAACTTTTATATGTTATTTTACTGTCAAGGACATATCAAAATCAGCTCAAAATGAACAACAGATTATTAGAAAATTCTAATGCACAAAGTTCTCCAATAAATAATAAATAATTTAAACCCACTAAAAAATAACTTAACACTTTTTTTTTTATGCCTACAAAATATATACTTGATACAATATTATATCAATGTTAGTATATAATTTTATGATCATTGACTGTGTTTACTATACGTGACTCATTCTTAAAAGTTATTCTACACACGTGTGTAGTCGGAAGATAAATTCCGCTTGATTCATTAATAAAAAAATTTGAGAAGATATAGACCTTCCCCTCGATAAGTTCATTCTCAAACATTATTTTTGGCAAATAATTTTTTATTGAACAATGAATTTTATCACACTATAAAACAAATTAAATATAAAAGCTATTAGCACTTATAAAGCTATTAAACTGCACTGTCTTTGATTCGTGCAAGGGTTTACTTATTAAATAAACTTAAAATACGAACAAAAAATATTTTTAAACTGGACCTAGCATCACTTGAAAGAATCATGAAAAATAATCAACAAACCTTATCATCTATAAGAACTATTTCTATGTAAGTCGTCTTGCTCTTGTCAAATATAGATGAAACTTTTCATAACTTTATAATTCTTACCTTTATTTTCCAAACTTTTTCATCACATAATCTACCATAGGTAATACTATTGATAGAATCGTAGTTAGTAGTCATTAGATATGAAGAATAAAAAACAAAAAAACTATGCCTGAATTATGAATTTTCTAAATGAATTATAATGGTAACATATATATATATATATATATATATATATATATATATATATATATATATATATATATATATATATATATATAATAATTAGTTACAATTAGGTAAAAGTTATGTCATTATATTTTATTAATCTTTTTGATTAATTAAATAAAGATACTTGCTCAGTATATATATTATCTATAATAATTATATGCCAATATTTTTAGAAAAGAGTTAAAAGAGAAGATATATAAATATATATAATATTATTGCTATATAAAAATTAAATATAAAAAAATATGTTATTGTAATAAAATATTATATTATAAACAATTATATTTATAAACTAATTTTATTAATACACTATATCTATAGTATTATCATATGTTTTCGCAAAGAATAACTATTAATTAATATATATGTGTGTGTGTGTGGTGTGTTTTCACAAAAATTACATAAAATGATTTTCTCAAATCTTAATACATAAAAATGGAAATCGAGTTATTATCATTGTATACTACAAATATATAATTTCACAAAAAATAACTAATTTAATAATTTTTTATTTTTTATTATTAATAATCAGTGTTTGTGTAATTTTCATAAATTACAGTAATTTTTTATTTATATACACGTATATATTAATTTTGTTAAATACTTTTAAATATTCTTTTATTTATGCATAAATGTATATTAATTATACATAAAAATATTTAAATCACATATATTAATTATTTTTTTGTGATAATTATTTCCTTATATATATATATATATATATATATATATATATATATATATATATATATATATATATATATATATATATATATATATATATATATATAGATATATGATTATTTTTTATTCTACAATCTTGCAATAATTTTTTATTTTTTATATCCATGTATGTTCCTGATTCCCGTTCATACGCAAGATTAACATTTTTTTTAAATAGTGATGTTTTAATTTTTTTTTCTTTCACGTATCTTTATATGTTAGTAAGAAAAACAAAATCACCTATTGTGACTCTTTTTTTAATCACAATTTAATTTTAATTAATTAATCTTGTGTCCATACAATATAATTAAACTTTTAATCACTCTAATTTATTGATAAATTACACTTCTCTTAATAATTGTATTACTAATCTAAAATACAAAAAAAGTTGATATATATATCCAAGAAAGAAAATAAAGTTAAAAGTCGAAAAAAATTTATATTACAAAATTTAAAAATAACATATCTAAGAAGAATAGTCGTAATATATAAATTGAGGTAACAATTTAAATTTCTCTAAAACTAATTTAATCAAATAGCAATATTAGAACTAAATTACTTAAATAATATTTAATCTATTATAGTCCTTAGACATTTTAACCTATTCAAAAATGCCATTTTAACCAACCAAAACGCTACTCTGTCAGGGTAAAAACGGCGGTTATAGCCGCCATTTTAACCAATTTAGAAACCGCCATTTTATACGGAAATAATGGCGGTTACAAACTGCCATTTTAACCCTCAAAAAACCGCCGTATTAACCTCAGGTAATTGTGGCGATTTTCTGAAAACCGCCGTAATAACCATAATGGCGCCCAGAATAATGGAGTTTCTTGGGGGCGCCATTTTCGGTAATAATGGCGGTTACCAAAAATAACCGCCGTTTTAACCCTGTTTTTTTGTAGTGACACGTATAGATTAGAGTCATTCTTGTAACGACAATCAACTGAAACAACATCATAAGTTCTAACATTTAGAATCGTGCAAATTCAGACCATCCCCTTGTTAAATAAGATTCATCATCCGCTATCTGTGCAATGCGGCAAGGTATAGAATTGCCACACCGAGAAACTAAATTGACCTTTATTCCCTTCAATGGCATTACATTGATGGAAAAGAAGGCCGATAATTTCTGAAAAAAAATCACAATATGTTATAAAATTATTTTAATTATGAAAAGTTTAAAATAAGAAAATTTGAATATATTACCAATTGTTGAAATTGCATCTCCGAGTTTGACACGAATTTACCAAAACTGAACTTAAATTGAAGGAATTCAATCTCATTATGTGCTCCACTTCGAAGATTTTCGGGCAGACGTATAAAGCATGGAGGGGATGAAACTTAAACTTGGCCTACAAAACTCCGTGGAAACAATTCCTTAATAAAAAATCGAGCTCCTCTAAAGAAAACCAACTTTATCCACATTCCAATAGGCTGGTCATAATATATTAGTAGATCCAATCATCATTCGGTAAAATAGAGTTTACTGTCCCTTTGTTGGACACTTACATCCATGTAATTAGAACCCGAATCAGTGAATACAACTTGAAATGATATTTGATAGATGTGATGCATTGTAAATGATTGCGGCAAAATACAATCGCACTGGACTATTAAATGAAAAGAATAAGTTGGAGTAAGAACAATCATTAAATTATTAAAAGAATAATATAATAGAATGAATATATACAAAATACTATAAAAAATTATAAATTGTACCTTAAAATGATTAATTTTGATGAAAAATGAATAATACATTCTTATTCTATGAAGTAGTTAAGGAAGAATAATAAATTAAAAAAATGAGTTGACTCTTAGATCTAGACTCACGAACCATAAAAAAATACTATATATAGCCTTTATTAAAACAAAAATAATTATATAAATTAGTTATTATTGAGTTAATTTTTTATTATTTACGTTATACATTATATATTTGCCGTAATTAAATAAGTCATTATCATATCATATATATTTTTATTATGATTGGAATAATATATTTTTGTTTTAATTTTTTAAGGTTGATATCAATATCAACTTGCCAAAAATTATGATTAATTTAAAATTATATTATAATGATTGAAAGATTAAAATTATTTACAATTAACATAATTATGTATTAAATGCTGATTTGATGTATAATTATAAAAAATATTGACAATTAATATAATTATGTATTAAATGCTAATTTAATTTATAATGATTGACAATTAACATAATTATGTAGAAAATAAAGCATAACAACTAAAATTAAATTTGTTAACTAATTGAAGTTAGGTAGACAATTTTTGGCAATTATTTTAACATTTAATTATTGATATCTATTATTATTATTATTATTATTATTATTATTATTATTATTATTATTATTATTATTATTATTATTATTATTATTATTATTATTATTATTATTATTATTATTATTATTATTAATTGATATCAATATAAATGGGTCACCATTAACATAATAACTTACCACTAATAAAATTATTGCATAATGAATGAGAATTAGAATTATATCAATATAATTAAAATGATTAAAAATATTCACGATTGATAATTAGTTTAATAATATATTAAACATTAATTTTATATAATTATAATAAAGATATTTTTTTAAATTAGTATAATTATGAATTATTCATTAAATGCTAATTGTAATATAATTGTAATATTGTAATATAATTATAATAAAGATATTTTTCTAAAATACTTTAGAAGAGAGAATAGTGCTTTCAATTTGAAAGAAAAATGAATTCATGAGAAATTAACACCTCACTTTTATTAGTTGATAATGTATTAAATATTAATTTTATATAATTATAATAAAGATATTTTTCTAAATTAGTATAATCATGCATTATTCATTTAATGCTAATTGTAATATAATTGTAATATTGTAATATAATTATAATAAAGATATTTTTCTAAAATACTTTAGAAGAGAGAATAGTGCTTTCAATTTGAAAGAAAAATGAATTCATGAGAAATTAACACCTCACTTTTATTAGTTGATAATGTATTAAATATTAATTTTATATAATTATAATAAAGATATTTTTCTAAATTAGTATAATCATGCATTATTCATTTAATGCTAATTGTAATATAATTATAATGTAATTGTAATATAATGATAATAAAATTATTTTTCTAAAATAAATTTAAAAGAGAAAATAGTGATTTCATTTTGTAGAAAAAATGAATTCATGAAGAATTGACACATCACTTTCATTAGTTGGGAAAAAAATTCAGTTTTAGTATATTTCTCATTATTATATATTTTTCTCTAATAATATATTCAGTGTTTTCTTTGCTTTGTTTCAGCATTTCGAACATGGGTTTAACTTCTCGTAGTTCTCACTTCTTAGTCATTCCATTATTAGATGCAGTTGATAACTATTGAAATTCCTCGATTAACATAGGAGAAAAATATATTATATGATAGAATTAATATGAGTATATTTTGTTATTAAATAAAGTTAATGTAAAATAAAATTATACGTAAAAAAAGCAAAGAAAACAAAATTAAAATAGCAAAAGTGATAAAAAGATTATTTTTACAATTTTGTTCTGTCATTTTTATGTATAGAAGATTAGAAAATAGTAAACTTCTAACTAAATTAATCTGTATTTATTTTAGTCAATTTGAATAAATATCAAATTATCTTATTTAAATTTATTTCTTAAATTTATATATCATAAAAATAATATCAATTAATTGATATAAATAATTTTAAATTGTGTGATACTTAAATATCTAATCAAATCAATTAGTTAATATACTTAAATCATCATAATGAATTGTATTTAATGAGTTAAAAAAAATAAATTAGGAAACACTCTCAAAAGCATCGACTCTATCATTAAATGTAAAAATTCGATTTTTATATAATAGAATAGATAATATAATAGACGGTGAAGAAGAGAAAGATAAGCATTTTAGATCCTAAATTGTTTCATTTGGATGTTATAATATAGGTATCACATTATTTTACTTATTCTATCCTATGGAACCTTTTGTAACTTTATTTCAGTATGAATGAAATTTTACTACCTTTGAGTAATAAATTAAAATCCAAAATAAAAGTGAAAAAAATAAAGAATATAAATTATTAATTAAAATTTAATTTAATTTTTTGTTATTATAATAAATATTTTTATTCAATATACCAACACCGTGCAAAATTAATCATAAAAAAGTATAAATATAAATAAAAGAATGAATAAGTAAAATTACTAAATTATATAATGCACTGTAAAATAATACATTTTTATGTTTAAAAAATTACATTTAAATAAAATATTTATAAAATATAAAATTTAGAGTAACATAGCTTCGTGAACATTATTCGTTAATCAATTATGAACTAACATAAAATTATAATACAATTTATTTACGAAAAAAATAATCAACAATTAATATTAATAAATATAAAAATCATCCAAACACTTTGATTTAAAGTATGAGTGGTTAATTATTATTCATTATTATTGTTTTATTCATAACAAAAAAGTAAAAATATAATTATTCAGATTTAGATTTTAGAAGAATTAACGTTATAAGTAACAAATGATCTATTTTATTATGCATATTATAAATTAATGAATTAAACTAACTGATATAATAAATTATAATTAATTAATTGGTATAAATTATAATAAATTATATAATATTTAAAAAGAAAATAAAATGAATAAGAAGAAAATAAAAAGAAATAGAACAGATAGAAGACTACAATAAAATAAATTAAGTGTGAGAATTTTTTTTTGTAAATTTTATATCACATCCGTTTCAATAATAATAATAAATGAAAATACGTCAACTTGATATCTAAGAAAAAATGATGAGATAAAATCATAATATAGTTCTAAAGTAAAAGTTTAAATTAGACCATAATATCATTGCACAACACAAATTGAAAGTAATTTTACACTACAATATACCGTAAACTGGTAAATGACTTAAATTTAAATACAAATTTTTTTTATTTATACATACATGATAATACCATGGTCTATAAATATTTCATGGATAACATATCATATATAGCTCCGAATGATGAGCACGGGAGTTGGAGTGTGGTGGTTTGTGTCCGCGATAGTTGCTTTCTTGCAAGGACGCCTCATGCCCTCATAGGAAGAAAAAGAATTGTTGTAAAAGCTATCCAATGAAAGAGTAATTGGTAAACAAATGATATTTTCTTCTAGCATACAAGCTCTTTTATAGTGATAAAATAAAAATAGAAGGAATAAAATTTTCTATTTTTATATTAGGAATAAAATTTGATATTTATCCTATTATTATTATTATTATTATTATTATTATTATTATTATTATTATTATTATTATTATTGTTATTATTATTATTATTATAAATGAGTTACCATTAAGGTAACAACTTGCTACTAATAAAATCATTAGATAATGAATAAAAATTAGAATGATATTAATATAATTAAAATGATTAAAAATATTTTTGATTGATAATTAGTTTAATAATGCATTAAATATTAATTTTACATAATTATAATAAAGATCTTTTTCTAAATTAGTATAATTATGCATTATTCATTAAAATGATTAAAAATATTTCCGATTGATAATTGATAAGTAGTTTAATAATATATTAAATATTAATTTTATATAATTATAATAAAGATATTTTCTTAAATTAGTATAATTATGCATTATTCATTAAATGCATTCATTTTAGAGAGAAAATAGGTTCATGTAAAATTGATACCTCACTTTTATTAGTTGATGGAAAACCCAATTTTAATATATTAAGTAGATAGATTATATCTTCCTAAACAAACCTAAACAACTCTAACACTAATAGCCCGTGCCATTTCGTGTTTTTCAAGACTTATATTTAGGAACATATAGAATTTTAATAATATTACACGGGTAATTGAAATAGTTTATATATGGGTTTTTCAAGTTATTATTATTATTATTATTATTATTATTATTATTATTATTATTATTATTATTATTATTATTGGATAATGAATAAGAATTAAAATTATATCAATATTTTTAAAATTAATACAATTAAAATGACTAAAAATATTTAAAATTAATGTGCCTTATTAATATCATAAGATTTGATCATTTTATGATTAGAATTAAATATACTTTTCATGATTATCACGATTGGTGCCATTATCATATCATTATCATATATTATTATTATTATTATTATTATTATTATTATTATTATTATTATTATTATTATTATTATTATTATTATTATTATTATTAAAATGATTAAAAGTATTTTTAATTGATAAGTAGTTTAATAATACATTAAATATTGATTTGATATAATTATAATGAAGATATGTTCTTAATTTAGTATAATTATGTATTATTCATTAAATATTAATTATAATATAATTATAATAAAAATAATTTTTATAAAATAATTTACAATAGAATAAAGTGCATTCATTTTGGAGGAAAAATGGAGTTACGAGAGATTGACATCTCACCTTTCTTAGTTGGGGAAAAACCCAATTTTAGTATATTAAGTAGATTATTATATTCTTGGTACTAGCAAAAATTATAATAACTTTCTATTTGAATTAATATAATTTTTATTTGATTAAATCAAAATAATGATTAAATAATTCTTTAGTAAAGATTAAAAAATTTATTACTGTGTGACCCCATCTATTCAATACTAAGTGGATTATAAATTAGTCATCCTAAATTTATTAATTAAGATTAGTATCTAACAAAACTGCTTAATAACCTGATAGTGTGAAGTAAAATATTTTTACTAAGAATCCAAGAAGAGCAAAGTATAACTCTTTCTATATTTTCAACTCTTGGTTAATCCTTAAAGTATGATTTAATTGTCAAACTCTAACTTATTACTATTAGTCTATAATTATAATGAACTGTGAATGACCTAAAAAATTGATTTCTTCTTTCGTTCAATCCTCTTGGCCTAGATTTTACTTATTCTAATCATTATAATCATAGAGCTCAAACTTTTTAACAAGAGTTGACATATTCTTTATTGACTAATAATTAATTCTATAAGTATTTAAATCATACCTAATACACTGTTGATTACTATGACAGTCGCAGGTAAAATAAAAGCTCTATTATCATGTTCATCTTGATAATATCCTATTGACAAATATGCAATAATTAAAACTATTAAGAATTCTCAATGTGAGCTAGTTCAATGATCATATCTTTATATGCACTATATATATATATATATATATATATATATATATATATATATATATATATATATATATATATATATATATAAATACGATCTAGGATAATTCACAAAAGCAATTCATATGGATTGTAATATTCCACAAATGTCCTAAATCTAAACAGGTTACATGGATATCTCGTTTGCATATCTATGTAAATCGAATCAATTATATTTGATTTGCACTTTCTCAATGTAAATCAAATTAATTGGATTCGAATTAGCAGGGATATTGATAAATAAAAAACTAGCTTCGATTTAGCAAGAAAATGCATTGAATATTTGATTATAAGTGTTAGTTAAAATTTTTAAACTACGAATATCAGTTAGAGTAGTGATTTAGTTGTTTGTTAGAATTCTAAATGTTACTTAGAGTATTAATTATAAATGTTAATTAGAGTAGTGAATAGAGGTTTTGTTAGAATTTGTAAGTTCTAAATGTTAGAATAATTAATTAGTGACTAGAGGTTTAATTAGAATTTATTTTAAGTTAAAAGTATTAGTGATAATAGTAATTTAGGATTGTAATATCTTTTACATTAAATGGTTTTTTAGAATTTGTAATTTCTAAATGTTAGAATAATTAATTAGTGACTAAAGGTTTAATTAGAATTTATTTTAAGTTAAATGTATCAGTGATAATAGTGATTTAAGATTGTAATATATTTTACATTAAAGGGTTTTTTATTTAGAATTCTTCGTTTTAGGTGATTTTAGATTTAGCGTGGATTTGATTTTTTTTATAATTTGTTTAATATATAAGTATTGTAAGATTATATTTTTTAGTATTTGTATTTTTTCCAAAAGGGCATGCATCATTTAAAATTCATTTAATGTATTGTTTTGTTAATTATTATGGTTCTTAGAAATTTTTTTATCATTATGCATGCCACCCGATGTATTACCAGCATGAAGAGGCAGGATGGTATGTCCCTGGATAATGGGATCATAATGTACTTGCAGATGGCCGGCTTATACCATCTTGCGAGACTAAACGACCACTGGTTTAGGTTGGATGAGTCGCTAGTCAGTGTTTTCGTGGAGAGATGTAGCATTAGGTCTGATTAAACTATCCAGAGACACATACTTTTCATATGTCATTCAGGGAGGGCACGATTAAACTATAGGATGTAGCATTAGGCCTCCCAATCGACGGTGAGTATGTTAGTGGATGTCTAACGGACTTTGAGCGGTACATTGAGAGTGGCTGACCTCCATGGACTTGGTTCGAGGAGCTATTCGGTGTCTTACCTTCTGTGGACTGTATCGACAAGTTCACTGTTAACTGCACTTTGATGCAGAATATATTCGTGCACTTGGATGCAAGATACATGATAAGCAACTATTTTATGATATATTTTGGACTGTATTGAGTGGGTTTTGTCAACTATCCTCACACTTATGCATGTAAATTGCATATTTTTCATTACATTCCTAATTTTATGCTATGACTAAAAACATGCTTCCTAGGTCTTAAACATGTTAATTTTTAATTCTCCTTTATTACCATTCGATGCCGTTATGTATTTGTGAAGTGTTTTCAGGTTTACAGGGCACGAATGACTTAAAAGATGAAGATCAGGCATGTCAAAGTGGAAGGAACACAAAAAACAAAGAAGCTAAGAAGCGAGGAGCGACACGCATGCATGGCTGACGCGTGCATGTGATTTGGAGCGTCTTACAGCGATGCATACACGTGACTGATGCATACGCGTGACCTGCGCAGAAGTCCAGTGACACGTACGCGTGACCGAGCATCACGTGCTGTACTTAACAGAACTCGCTGGGGGTGATTTTTGGGCTGATTTAGACCCAGTTTCAGGCCCGAAAACACATACTAGAGGCAAGGGTGGAGCTAAGACTGAAGACACTTCACTTTTCATTTTAGTTTTTGCTTAGTTTTGAATTCTAGGGAGAGAAACACTTACTTTTCTCTAGGGTTTTGATTTCTTATTTTTGCTTTGGATTAGATCTTGAGAGAGTTGCTACTACCTTCAAGTGGAGTCATTCTTCTTTCAATTTTCTTCTCTTTTACTTAAATTTCTCCTTGCTATTTAATTGCTTTGAACTTATATTTGGATCTTGTTATTTTTGAATTTTTTTACTAATGCATTGAAGTATTTTATATTTATTCTTATTGTTTGTTTGATTCGTGTTAATTATTGTTCATGCCAATTTTAATTTAATTAATTCCTCAGAATTACCATGTCTTGTATTTACTCCCATTATATGTTATTGAAATGGCATTCATGTTAATGACTTAAAGCTCTCAACTTGGTGATAAACTATTATTTTATGATTTATATTGTGTTTAATTGAGTGATTTTATTAAGTCTTCACCCACTTATTCATATGATTTGCATGTATTTACAATTCCTTTCCAAAATTATTCTATGATTGAAAACTTGATTCCTAAGGATCTTTTAATTGTATATTCTTATTCTCCTTTATACCATTCGATGCCGTGATCTGTGTGTTAAGTGTTTCAAGCTTTATAGGGCAGGAATGGCTTAGAAAATAGAGAGGAAGCTTGCAAAGATGGAAGGAACACAAGAAATTAAGGAGACGATCAGCGGGAAGTGATGCGGGCGCATGGCTCACGCGATCGTGCGAAATAGAGGAAATTGCAGTGACGCGCTTGCGTGCCTGACGCGACTGCGTAGATTGGAAGCTGCACGAGTGATACGAATGCGTGGACGATGCGCACGCGTGGCACAGAAAACGCTGAGTGACGCGAACGCGTGGATGACGCGGTTACGTGATGTGCGTAATCTGCAGAATTACAGAAATCACTGGCATAGAGTCTGGGCCACATGTTAACCCAGTTTTTTGCCCAGAAATGCAGACTAGAGCCAGGGAACATGCAGAGACAAGGGAGAACATTCATTCCGCATAATTTCTAGTTTTTATATCTGATTCTACTCCTCCTCTAGGTTTTTCTACATACATTCATAATTTAGGATTTGAAGATTTTGGCTTTGGTGATTGAGAAGAGTCTACCTCCGGAACTGGTCATTCTAGTTTGTTTACCTACTTTTCATTTACTCTTTCATATTCTTAATTTGTCCAGAGTTGACATTGGATTACTTTTAGAGTTCATTAATACAAGACTATTTTTATTTTTAATTGATCTCTTTGATTATTATTTATCATGTCTCTTTTTATTTTCCCTCTTAATTTTGTGAAGTCTATATTTATGATGATGGAGTAGTTGCCCAACTTGATTGGGAGTTGATTAAAAGGAGAACCTTGAGTTGGAATACTCAAGAGTTCAATTGTAATTGGTTCGTTATTGGTTGACTTGTTAGTCACTAACTCTAATCCTTCCCAAGGAAGAGGATTAGGACTTGTGAATAGAAGTTGACTTTTAACTTACCTTTCCTTCAGGGTTAACTAAGTAGAAATAACTACTAATTATTAATTGATTTTGAGAAAATTCCAACAAGGATAGAACTTTCGATTAATCTTCTCCCGGTCAAGATTTTTATTTAAATTACATAAATTCTCTAATTTAATTTTCTGTTCATCAAACTAAAAACTATTTTGAAAAACCTCTGATTAGTAAAATAGCACATCTTCCTACAGCTCGTTGGGAGATGACCTGGGACTCATACTCCCAGCATTTTATTTCTAAAATTTGTGACAACTCTTTTCTAAATTGATAAGTGGGTTTTTGCTGGTTAAAAACTATACCTGCAATGCGATTTTCCTTAATAATTCTTAATCTATTAATTTTTGCCACGTCAATTTTTGGCGCTATTGCCGGGGAGTTGCAATAGTGTGATAATTTATTGATTGGAATTTATTTATTTGTATTTTTCTTTTTATTTTTGCTACTATGTGCTGCATGTTTCTTTTATTGAATGACGCGTTCACTACCTGATCGAAGCTTGCCAGTATTTGATCCTGAGATTGAAAGAACTATTTCACGTATAAGGCAAGCTCGGCGTCTATTAGTCCTCTCCGAGGACGAATCTGAAACGTCACTTAAGGAAGAAACACGCTCCCTTTCTACTGATTCGGTTGATTTACATGCAGGTGACATGGCAGCACCTAGGAGAGTCACTATTTAGGAGGCTGGAGCCCTTGATTTTACACTGCAACCGTATCAGGCGCATCACCCAACGGTGGCTGCAGATTTTGAACTAAAGACTGCACTACTCAATTTGATGCCTAAGTTTCATGGCTTACCTGCTCAAGAGCCTATCAAGCACCTTAGGGATTTCCAGGAAGCCTGTTCTTCTGTCAGGTGCGATGGTGAAGATGAAACTTCTATTCTGTTAAAAGCCTTCCCGTTCTCTCTCGAGGGAAAGGCAAGAGAGTGGTACTACGCCCAACCTAGAGCGACTGTTGCTAATTGGGACACGCTTAGAAGGGAATTTTTGGAAAAATTCTTTCCAACTGAAGTTACTGATAGATTGAGGAAGGAAATTTCCATGATTGTTCAAGGCAAATCCGAGACTCTCCACAAATATTGGGAGCGCTTCAACAATCTTCTGGAAGCATGTCCCCACCACATGATTGAGAAGCTAGTGTTGCTCGGCTACTTCACACAGGGCATGAAGTATCAAGATAAGACCACATTGGAAGGTGCTAGCAATGGGTCTTTGAAAAAGTACAAGACCACTGATAAGCATGGTAATTGATCAGCGACTTAGCTGAATCCACTAGGAATCACAGGCAGAAGCAAGGCCACTCAAAAGCTGTTGCAGAGGTATCCTCTAGCAGAGAGACTACTGCTCTAACTCAGAGTATATGTGAAATGACCAACTTACTGAAGCAGATACAGTTGAGTCAACAACAAGCTCAGTAAGCTCAGCCTTCTCCACCACAGCAAAGCCAACAGTTGGTTCCACAAAGAGTATGCGGGATCTGTGCTGATTATAGTCATTATACTGATGAATATCCACAACTTTAACAGGAAGACAACACCGTGGCAGCAACTCATAACTTCTATGATCGCCTCAATCAAGGATACAATCAAGGTGGCAGCTATAACCATGGATGGCAGGACAATTCCAACCAAGGTTGGAGAGATAATTCTAACCAGGGTTGGAGGGACAATCATAACAGAGGAGGCAGAGATAACAATGGAAACCAGAGGTGGAATAACAATAACAACTTTAGGTAGCAAAATCAGAACCAGGCCTATAGAGCACCTCATCTAAGGCAGCCACAAGCATCTCAGCAGACCCCTCAGATCACTTATCCCTCTTCATCTTCTAATGATGAGTTATTACAATCTATTGATCGGAGGCAGCAGGCCATGGAAAGAAACCTTACTTCTACTCTAAATGGTCTGAACTCTACCTTGCAAGCTCTTGTCTCACAGATTGGATCACTAAATAATTCCAACAACCAGCCTTCGAGCTCCAGTGGAATCCCCTCTCAACTATTACCCAACCCCAAGGGTGGCATCAATGCCATTACCTTGAGGTCTGGCACCACACTACAAGGGGGTATCCTGGGGAACCAAGCTTGCTAGAGCACCCCCAACTGAGGACACGGTTGAGGTAGAGGATGTTGAAGAAGAAGATGAAGCACAAGGCATGACCGAAGCTGAAGCAACCCAACCAAGGAATGCAGAACCCCAGCAAGCTGAAGCTGTAAGAGACGCCACTCCTATCCCATTTCCACACCTTGCTAGGAAAGCCAGAAAGCAGACGAAACTTGATCATAAAATGGTAGAAATCTTAAAAAAGGTTGAGGTAACTGTTCCCCTTTTTGATGTTATTCAACAAGTACCTAAATACGTAAAGTTTCTTAAAGAATTGTGCATACATAAAGATAAAATTAATGAATTAGAAACTATTCCTTTAGGTAGTTCTATATCTACTTTAATGGAAAATATACCTGAAAAATGTAGTGATCCAGGCCTATATATGGTTAACTGTACCATTGGAGGTGTGATATTTTCTGACTGTATGTGTGATTTAGGAGCGTTCGTGAGTATTATGCCCTTGTCTATATATAATGCTTTAAGGCTTCCTCCCTTAAAAAGGTCGGTAGCTCATTTTGTGTTAGCAGATAAAAGCATTATTACAGTGGTTGGAATTGATGAAGATGTGCTAGTGAGCATTAAGGGGCTCACGTTTTCCATTGACTTCTATATCTTGGAGATGCCCCAAAATGACTCAGGAAAGCCTTCGTCTATCCTGCTTGGAAGACCATTTTTGAAAACTTCGAAGTTCAAGTTGGATGCCTTTTTGGGAACCTATTCTATTGAGGTAGATGGCAGAACAGTGAGCTTCAATCTGGATAAAGCTATGAAGCATCCCCCAAAAGATTACTCCATATTCCAATGTGACATCATTGATGAAATTATAGTTGCAACTCACCAGGAAGAAATGAAAGAGAGTCACCTGGAGCAAGATCCAAGTGTGGGGACACCCTCTAAACATACTAAAGATTCATTACCATTTTCACCAGCCCCATATGATCCAGAGCCAAACCATGAGGAGAAAATGGAATTATAGCCCCTTCCTCCACACCTCAAGTATGCTTACCTTGATGACAAGCAGAAGTTTCTAGTTATCATTGCAAGGGAGCTCACTTCCCAACAAGAAGAACAACTGCTTAGTGTATTGAGGATGCATAAGAAAGCAATTAGATGGAGCTTGGCGGATATAGTAGGAATCAGCCCTCAAGTTTGTGAACACAGAATATTCTTAGAAGAAGGAGCAAAGCCTGTCCATCAACCTCAGAGAAGATTGAATCCAACCATCTTATAAGTTGTCAAGAAGGAAGTGACCAGACTACTTGAAGCAGATATCATTTATTCCATCTCAGATAGCGAATGGGTAAGTCCAGTACAAGTGGTGCCCAAGAAGTCTGGAGTCACAATAATAAGAAACGAGCAGGGAGAACTTCTGACAACCAGAGTGCAGAACGCATGGAGAGTTTGCATTGACTACAGGCGTCTCAACCAAGCCACTCGCAAGGATCATTACCCCTTGCCATTCATTGATCAGATGCTTGATCGCCTGTCAGGTAAATCTCATTACTGCTTTTTAGATGGTTATATAGGTTATTTTCAAATCCATATAGCTCCTGAAGATCAGGAAAAGTTTACTTTTACATGTCCTTTTGGGACTTATGCTTATAAAAGAATGCCCTTTGGCTTATGTAATGCACCAGCTACTTTCCAAAGGTGTATGATGAGTTTTTTCTCTGATCTCATTGAGACCTGTATGGAAGTTTTTATGGATGACTTTTAGTGTATATGGTGATTCATTTAGCCTTTGCTTGGATAGTTTATCTAGAGTGTTGGACAGGTGTGTTAGTTCAAACCTTGTTTTAAATTTTGAAAAGTGTCATTTTATGGTGAAACAAGGAATTGTTCTAGGACATGTTGTTTCTGATACTGGTATCTCTGTAGACCCAGCAAAGGTGGATGTTATTTCTAGTTTACCTTATCCCTCCTCTGTGAGGGAAGTCCGTTCGTTCCTTTGCCATACAGGTTTTTACAGAAGATTCATTAAGGACTTCAGTAAGGTAGCACTACCCTTATCCAGACTACTGTAGAAGGACATTGAGTTCGAGTTCAGTGAAGATTGCAAATAATTGTTTGATAAGCTGAAGACCGCCCTGACTCAAGCTCCGAATGTGAGGGGACCAGACTGGAGTCAATCATTTGAAATCATGTGTGATGCCTCAAATCATGCAGTAGGAGCAGCACTAGCTCAGCATGAAGGTAACGATCCTTTTGTAATTGCTTATGCATCTAAAACTTTGGATGCTGCTCAATCTAATTACACTACTACTGAAAAAGAGCTTCTAGCTATTGTTTTTGCTCTGGATAAATTCTGAGCCTATTTACGTGGTACTAAGGTAGTATTGTACTCAGACCATGCAGCTCTAAAATATTTATTAGCTAAAAAGGAGTCTAAACCAAGGCTAATACGTTGAATGCTACTGCTGCAAGAATTCGATTTGGAAATTAAAGATAGGAGTGGTAACCAAAATTTAGTGGCAGACCACTTGAGTCGCCTTGAGCACATTAAAGATGACTCCATTCCCATCAATGATAATTTCCCATTTGATAGCTTACAGGCAGTATCTGATGTAGTTCCTTGGTATGCACCTGTAGCTAATTATCTGGTTAGCCACACTTTTCCTCCCGATTTTACTAAACATCAGATAGACAAGCTGAAAAGCGAGTCCAAATATTATGTATGGGATGATCCATATTTATGGAGGTGTGGTGCTGACCAGGTAATTAGATGATGTGTACCTCAATCAGAATTCCAGTCCATTTTAGAGGCCTGCCACTCATCTGAGAGTGGAGGACACTTTGGCCCTCAACGAACAGCTAGAAAAGTTTTAGACTGTGGATTCTGGTGGCCTACTCTTTTTAAAGATGCTGCTAACCTTTGTAAATCTTGTTCTCCTTGCCAAAGATTTGGTAATATATCCCAGAGGGATGAAATACCTCAACAAATTATGCTTTTCTGTGAAATTTTTGATGTTTGGGGCATTGACTTCATGGGTCCATTTCCAAATTTTCATGGTCACCTCTATATACTGTTAGCTGTAGGTTATGTTTCTAAATGGGTGGAAACAATTTTGACCCGTACTGATGACGCTAACACTGTTGTTTCCTTTGTTATAAACCATACTATTTGTCGCTTTGGATCACCACGAGCAATCGTGAGCGATCAAGGCACTCACTTTTGTAACAGGAGACTAACAGGATTACTGAAGAGGCATGGGATCATTCATAAAGTATCAACAGCCTATCATCCCCAAACTAATGGGCAATTTGAGGTGTCTAACAGAGAGATAAAGCGCATATTGCAAAAGATAGTCAAGCCTCATAGAAAGGACTGGAGCACCAGACTCCAAGATGCGCTTTGGGCATATCGGACAGCATATAAGACACCAATCGGGATGAGTCCTTTCCGCTTAGTTTATAGAAAGGCCTATGATCTCCCAGTTGAGTTAGAACACAAAGCCTTCTGGGCAGTAAAGGAATGCAACATGGACTATGAGAAAGCTGGAGCTGAACGGAAGTTGCAACTGCAAGAATTAGAGAACCTTCGCCTAGAAGCTTATGAAAATTCCAGGCTGTATAAAGAGAAGGTGAAAGTTGTGCATGACAAGAACATCAAGAGAAGAGAGTTCCAACCTGGGGACTTAGTCCTCCTTTACAACTCCAGAATGCGGCTCATGCCAGGCAAGCTGAGATCCAGATGGGATGGTCCTTATCGAGTAGAGAAGGCAGAACCATACGGAGTCTTTCACTTGAGCCATCCTTCAAGCCCTGAACTTATAAAGGTCAATGGACACCGTTTGAAGTTATTCCATGGCAAAAAGATGGCAAAAAACCAGGAGCTAGAGATCTTCCTCTTGGAGGATCCACCCACAGCAGAAGACTGAGCTAGTGGAGCGTCCAACTTAAGGATTTTAAACCAAAGTGCTGGGTGAGAGACAACCCACCATGGTATGATCGTTCTTTTCCCTCCCCTTAATTTCCTTTTCAATAACTCTTCTCAGTACTAATTCCTATAGTCTGCATCTGCATTTGCATGTTAAAAAAAAGAAAGAAGAAATCGCACGCGACGTGCCAGCGTCGCCGACGCGTCCGCGTCGCCAGTGCATTGGGATGAAAAGAAAATCGAATAGAGAGTCACGCAAAAGTGTGGCTGACGCATCCGCGTCATGTGCGCAATGACCTCCCCACGCGTTTGCGTCACCCACGCGAACGCGTGGCCCTGCAATTCGATGTAAAAAGGGTGTATGGCAGTAAGTTGAGCTGGCGTTGGGCTGGACTCATGCTAGACGCACAAGCCCTACCATGCGTACGCGTGCCCCACGCGTCCGCGCTATTTTCAAAATTTGGCCATTCACGCGATTGCGTCAACCACGCGACTGTGTCACCCTAAAATTTGGCAAATTGAGTTCACACAGAGAGTTGTGCGAGCGCGAGGCTGCCCTCGCGCCACTAGCATAAATCATGTCACATGTCCACGTGACCGACGCATCCGCGTCAGCTCATTTAAGCGCTATCCGCGCGAAACGCGTGACCCACGCGTCCGCGTCGAATGCGCCGCACAACTTATCTAAATCTGCCAATATATCTTATCTTTTTCTTCCCCAAATCCTACTTTTTTTTCCCTTTCTTATTTCTTTCTTTGCCCTTCCTCCTTCTTCCTCCTTCCTTCTTTCTCACTTTCTACTTCCTCTTTCTCACCACCATTACCAAGGTTTTTCTTTTCTTCTTCCCTCATTACTTTTCTATTCTTCTTCTTATTTTTATGTTTTCTTCTTCTTTTTCTTCCTACTTTCACTATCCATGTTTTCTCTCTCTTTCTTTTTCTTTTTAATGGTGTTGAAAATTTATTTGGGTCATTATTTCCTATATTTTGCTTGTGGATTGTTACGGAATTGTTTAACAATTATATATTATTTTTATAGGGTTGCTTGCATGTTCAATTTAATACTTTCAAATACCTTATTTACCATGCATGCTATGTGTTTGTGAAAATGCCCGTATGGCTTTATGCACTATTTTTAGATTTCTTTTAATCTACTACTCTAAATGCTTGCTTTTCACCAAAACCCTTCTTATATTTTATTAATTAAATATACCTATTATTATAAACAGATTCTTAGTTTGACAAGCTTGGTAATCTAACTTGGACATTGAATGCTTGATCTATGCTACTCATTCCTTTGTCGGCATGCCAATAAACACCATGCATTTAACTGTCATCATATGCACTTGCTGTATTTTCATTGTTGACTTTCACGTGTAGTCATGACCATGTGTTAGCGTCATTCTTCTTTACTGTGCATTGATTACCACCTTTCCCATTCTCTTCCTTGCTCTAACCCTAGACGTTTTAACGTACTCCCTTTTTTCTTTTTTAGGATGGCCACCAAGAAAGGCAAGGAAAAAGCTACCCCCAAATCAACAGCAAGGAGAGGAACAAAAAGAGCATTAGTGGTAGAGCCATCTTCCACTGCAGTTAAGTCCTCAACAAAAAGAATTAAGAGGATTATAAAGATCGATGAAAAAGAAAAAGCCTTCCCAGCAAAGGACACTGCGCAATTTCCCAACCACTACTGTGAGCAGAAGTTCCCCATCCTGGCAGAAAGGAGTTACAACCATGAATACCTTCTTATCCTCCCACTCCGTATTGCTGAATTTGTTGAGCCGCGAATTGAGCGACGACACTGGGGATTCCTACAGAGACAGCCACGGCAGGTTAATCTTTCATGGGTAGTTGAGTTCTACTCCAATGTTCACCTGCCAACCTTGCAGTCTGTATATGTCCTTTAGAAGCAAGTCTCCATTATAGAAGAGGCCATTCAATGAGCCTTAGATCTCCCCTCTGCTCCAGAAGGACTGGACGCATTTCAAGAAGCCACACTCAAGCGCCAGACGTACCAATTTGACTGGGACGCTATTCTCAGAGTTATCGCACAACCTGGCAGCAGATGAATTTTTGGATACCATCGTTCCCAGCCTAAGGGAATGTCAGCTTCCGCTCTTACCTTGGAGGCTCGCGTATGGGCATAGATTATGTTCCATTACGTCTTTCCAAGCACTCATGAGTCCTCCTTCACTGCAGACATGGCCGTTCTACTATGGTGCACCCTTACAGACCAGCCTCTGAACCTCCCAAGACACATCCGAAATGCCATGGGACACGTACAAATTGCGGGCAACCTACCTTTTCCCGCCTTGGTCTCAGATCTTGTCTCAGCAGCTGAAGTCTCCTACAGAGCTAGGGACACCAAAGCTATGCTTCCACGGGATGATCAGTACATCCCTAACGGGAAATATCTCAGGCCACCAATAGCCACTACCAGCCAGTCCGCAGAATAAGCTGCAGACATTCCTCCTTCAACACCACAAGCACCTTCATCAAGTCAGTTGCTCCAGCAAATACTGGAGAGGTTGGACTGGCAAGAACAGAAAGTAAAGCTACGAGAGCGCCGCAACCAGCGCCGTTTCAAATACCTCAAGGAGCTACTCATAGGCAACCACAGACCTTAAAAAGACCCAAACACTCCGGACTCCACTTCCTTTACCAGCACAGGGAGCCATGACGGTCCCGACTGTGGAGATACTGCTACTAGCCCACCTTTGGTCCTGACAGATGGCACCGAGGACGGTGCAAAGCCTTAAGTGTGGGGAGGTCGGTCAGTACCTGACTTCCGGAGGTAATTTCTGTTCCCTAACACCAATTTCTTTTTTTTAGAATAGGATAGATTGCATAGTAATAGGTTAATTGCATGCATGTTCTACTTGATTGAAAAGATAATAAGTTTCTTTTAAGACCCTGTTTTTGAAAATTTTCACTAATTTAAATCAAAACCTTTATGCTAAATTTGTTTGAAGTTGTAATTGGAACATGGTTTTTGAGCTAAAGAACACACAACCCGTGAGACTTTGAGGCTAAATACATGGTTACATTATTTAACCATAAATATTTTTTTTCTTGTGTGTTTACTTCTCTATGATTGTAATATGAATTTTGTTTTATCCTATATGTCCAATGTTAATGTGTTATATGCATGCATATGATTGAGGCCATTGTTTGTTAGCTCACTTATCCCAAATAAGCCTACCCTTTTAATTACCTTTGTTAGCCACTTTGAGCCGTTTTAACCCCATTTGTTCTACACTTTACCACATTACTAGTCTTAAGTAGAAAAATAATTAAATATCCCAATTGAATCTCTGGTTAGCTTAAGATAGAGATCGTGTGTTAATTGAGTATGGAAAGATTGTGGGAACAAATGGTAATAAAGGAATGTGTCATGATGAAATAATGGGAATTTGGGTACCTACTCATGTGAAACTATAAAAGAAATTTAAAAATCTATGTGCATTGATAAGCTATGTTTATTAAAAATATTTATTTTAATAAATAAGGGGCAAAATTACCCCAATGATAAGTTAAAGTTCAACAATCAATGCACATGTGATAAAATTAAAATGAAGGTTGATGCATGAGTATGGGATGTGAAAAGGAAATTCTGGGTAGCTAGGTATGAAATTTGAAGTTATATAGAATATACATATATAATTAGGTGAAGGCCTGAGTTAATTAAAGATTCATTTTATAAGCTCACTTAGCCATATATACCCTTACCCTTAGAGAACTTATTTATTTTTAATCAGATAGACAAAATCATATAGTTGCATTCATTATATAAGTTGCATTGCATTGCATGAGTCTTACATGTCCCTATTCTTTAGATTTATCTCCTTCAACTAAGCATGAGGACATGCTAATGTTTAAGTGTGGGGAGGTTGATAAACCATTATTTTATGATTTATATTGTGTTTAATTGAGTGGTTTTATTAAGTCTTTACCCACTTATTCATATGATTTGCATGTATTTACAATTCCTTCCCAAAATTGTTCTATGATTGAAAACTTGCTTCCTAAGGATCTTTTAATTGTATATTCTTATTCTCCTTTATATCATTCGATGCTGTGATCTGTGTGTTAAGTGTTTCAGGCTTCATAGGGTAGGAATGGCTTAGAAAATGGAGAGGAAGCTTGCAAAGATGGAAGGAACACAAGAAATTGAGGAGATGACCAGCAAGAAGTGACGCGGGCGCATGGCTCACGCGACCGCACGAAATGGAGTAAATCGCAGTGACACGCTCGCGTGCCTGACGTGACCGCATGGATTGGAAGCTGCACGAGTGACACGAATGCGTGGACGATGCGCACGCCACGGAAAATGCCGAGTGACGTGAATGCGTGGATGACGCGGTCGCGTGACGTGCGCGATCTACAGAATTACAGAAGTCACTGGCATAGAGTCTGGGCCGCGTTTTAACCCAGTTTTCGGCCCAGAAACACAGATTAGAGCCAGGGAGCATGCAAAGACAAGGGAGAACATTCATTCCGCATAATTTCTAGTTTTTAGATCTGATTCTACTCCTCCTCTAGGTTTTTCTATATACATTCATAATTTAGGATTTGAAGATTTTGGCTTTGGTGATTGAGAAGAGTCTACCTCCGGAACTGGTCATTCTAGTTTGTTTACCTACTTTTTATTTACTCTTCCATATTCTTAATTTGTCCAGAGTTGACATTGGATTACTTTTAGAGTTCATTAATACAAGACTATTTTTATTTTTAATTGATCTCTTTGATTATTATTTATCATGTCTCTTTTTATTTTCCCTCTTAATTTTGTGAAGTCTATATTTATGATGATGGAGTAGTTGCCCAACTTGATTGGGAGTTGATTAAAAGGAGAACCATGAGTTGGAATACTCAAGAGTTCAATTGTAATTGGTTCGTTGTTGGTTGACTTGTTAGTCATTAACTCTAATCCTTCCCAAGGGAGAGGATTAGGACTTGTGAATAGAAGTTGACTTTTAACTTGACTTTCCTTCATTCGTTGAGGGTTAACTAAGTAGAAACAACTACTAATTATTAATTAATTTTGAGAAAATTCCAACAAGGATAGAACTTCCGATTAATCTTCTCCCGGTCAAGGTTTTTATTTAAATTACATAAATTCTCTAATTTAATTTTCTGTTCATCAAACTAAAAACCATTTTGAAAACCTCTGATTAGTAAAATAGCACATCTTCCTGCAGCTCGTTGGGAGACGACCTGGGACTCATACTCCCAGCATTTTATTTCTAAAATTTGTGACAACTCTTTTCTAAATTGACAAGTAGATTTTTGCTGGTTAAGAACTGTACTTGCAATGCCATTTTTCTTAATAATTCTTAATCTGCTAATTTCCGCCACGTCACTTGGCTTAGGGGTTGATTAATTGGGATCCCTTGAGTTATGATACTCAAGTGTTGATCTGTAATTGGGAATTGCTAGCTATCTCAATATTCACCAACTCTAGTCCTTTCCTATGAAGTGACTAGGACTTGTGAATCAAGAGTTAGTGACAACCACTTGACTTTCCTTCAATTGTTAGAGGATAACTAAGTGGAAGCAATGAAACTTTACTATCATACTTGGGAAAGATAACAAGGATAGAAACCCCAATTATCTCCCATAACCAAGGAATTTTATTTCAAATACATAACATCTCTTGTGTATTTGCTCATTGCATCAATTTAATTATTTATTTTTCCATTCTCAACCTCAAAAACATTCGAAAAAATCCTGATCAATAATTTGCATCATTATGTTAGCTCTTAAGGAAACGACCCAAGATTCTACTCCTGGTTATTTATTATTAATTGTGACACACAATTTAAATTGATAGTGGGAATTTTGTCAATTAAGACTGTACTTGCAATGCCACTTTTATCAGAATTTCTTAACTGGCATTTTTCCACCCATCAATTTTTGGCGTCGTTGCCGAGGAGTTACATATGCGTGCTAAATAATTGGTTGGTGTAAATATTTTTATATTTACATAATTGCATTTTTTTATTTTTATTTGTGTGTTTTTTTCGTTTATTAGTAGTATTTATTATTTATTTTCCTTAGTATATTTTTTTACCATGAGCTCTATGTTTCTTTCATTGAATGACGTGTTCATTACCGAATCCGAGCTTAGCCACATTTGATCCTGAAATTGAAAAGACCATTTCACGTATTAGGCGAGCTCGGTGTCGGTTAGCCTCTGAGGGTGGTGAAGGGGTTCCACCCAATTCACCAGTCTTATCTGAGGTTGAGTTTGAAGTGTCATTTGAGGAAGAAACTAACTCCTCTCATACTAATTCCATTGATGCCTCTTTTGCTGATTTAAGTTCAGATACTATGGCAGCTCCAAGGAGAATTACTCTCAAGGAAGTGGGAGCTCCGGATTTTACACTACAACCATATCAAGCGCATCATCCAAATTTGACTGCTGATTTTGAAGTGAAGACCGTATTAATTAATCTACTACCTAAATTCCATGGTTTACCTGCTCAAGAGCCCATCAAGCACTTTAGAGATTTTCAGACAGCTTACTCAACTACTAGGCGGCATGGTGTGGACGAGACTACCGTGTGGTTATATGCCTTCCCATTTTCTCTTGAGGGAAAGGCAAAGGAGTGGTTCTATACTCAACCTGAAGCTGTTGTTACTAATTGGGATCTGCTCAGAAGGGAATTCTTGGACAAGTTCTTTCCAGTGGAGGTCACAGATAGATTGAGGAAGGAAATTTCCTGCATCATTCAAGGTGAATCAGAGACTCTCTATGAGTATTGGGAATGCTTCAGGAATCTCCTTGACTCGTGCCCCCATCACATGATTGACCAGTTGGTGTTAATTAGCTACTTCTGCCAAGGCATGAAGCCTCAAGACAAGACTATCTTTGATGCCGCGAGTAATGGTTCTTTGACATAGTATAAGACGGCGACGGAGGCATGGCAACTTATCACCGATCTAGCTGAGTCAACCCGACATGCAAGGCAAAGGAATAATCATCCCAAGGCGATTGCAGACGTTTCCTCTAGTAGTGAGACCACTTCTCTCACCAAGACTTTGGGAGAGATGACCAATATACTCAAGCAGCTCCAGCTCAATCAACAACAACCTCCGCCTCCTCCACAACAACAATGTCAACAGTTAGTCCTTCAAAGAGTCTATGAAATTTGTGCTTGCTACACTCACTACACTAATGAATGTCCAAAACTCCAAGAGGACAACATCTTGGTGGCTACCAATGCTTATTACAACCATCCAAATCAAGGGTACTATCAACAAGGCGGTAACTATAATCAAGGTGGTAACTACAATCAAGGTTGGCAAGACAACCCCAACCAAGGATGGAGAGAAAATCCCAACCAAGGATGGAGAGACAATTTCAACCAAGGATGGAGGGACAACTACAACCAAAGAGGCAGAGACAATGGTAGAAACCAAAGGTGGAATAATAACTACCAACAAAATCGAACTCAACAAAACCAAGGCCAAAGTTACCGAACACCCCGCCAAAGGCAAACTCAAGCATCTCCACTCAACCAACCACAAGCCCCCAAATTACCTACCCCCTTCTACCTCCAATGATGAGATGCTTCGCTCTCTTATACAAGGACAAAAAAGCTTCAAGCCACAATTGCCTCTAGTATCACCGGTCTTACCTTTAATCTCCAAGCTCTTCTATCCTGTATAGACCCACCCTCTACCTTAAATACTCAACTTTCAAGCTCCAGTGCACTTCCTTCTCAACCTTTACCTAACCCTGGTGCACGAAATTATGATCTCAATGGCGCCAACAACTTGTTATGCACAATTGTAATCTCAACTCTTTTTCACAACTTTGCACAACTAACAAGCAAGTGCACTGGGTCGTCCAAGTAATAAACCTTACGTGAGTAAGGGTCGATCCCACGGAGATTGTCGGCTTGAAGCAAGCTATAGTCATCTTGTAAATCTCAGTCAGGCAGATTCAAATGGTTATGGAGTTTGGATAATTAAAAGATAAATAAACATAAAATAAAGATAGAGACACTTATGTAATTCATTGGTGGGAATTTTAGATAAGCGTATGGAGATGCGTTATTCCTTCTGAATCTCTGGTTTCCTACTGTCTTCATTCAATCATTCATGCTCCTTTCCATGGCAAGCTGTATGTTGGGGATCACCGTTGTCAATGGCTACCTCCCGTCCTCTCAGTGAAAATGGTCCTCTATGGTTTCTGTATGGCAAATCAATTGTCAGATTTCTCGTCTCGGATGAAAAATACCAGGAACAGCTACCACATGGCTAATCAGCTATTGGTTCTCGACCGTGTTGGAATAAGATCCAATGATCCTTTTGCGTCTGTCATTACGCCCCACAGTCACGAGTTTGAAGCTCGTCACAGTCATCCCTTCCCAGATCCTACTCGGAATACCACAAACAAGGTTTAGACTTTCCAGATCTCAAGAATGCTGCCAAGTGTTTCTAACCTATACCACGAAGATTCTAATCTCGGATTCAGATGCCCCATTATCAGAGGGGAGTCGATGTGAATCGTTGATTAGAAACCCAAGAGATAAACACTCTAGCTTTTGCAGGTAGAACGGGAGTGTCTGTCAGGCACGCGTTCATAAGTGAGAATGGTGATGAGTGTCACAGATCATCACATTCATCATGTTGAAGTGTGAGTGAATATCTTAGAATAAGAATAATCTTGAATTGAATAGAAGAACAATAGTACTTTGCATTAATACTCGAGGAACAGCAGAGCTCCACACCATAATCTACGGGGTGTAGAAAAGCCACCGTTAAAAATACATAAGTGATAATGGTGTTCATTGGCTTCGGTCCTAGAAAGGGAACCAGAATAACCAAGATGTCTAATACAATGAGAAAATGTAATATTTATACTAAAACTAGTAGCTAAGGTTTACAGAGATAAGTAAACGATGCAGAAATCCACTTCCGGGCCCACTTGGTGTGTGCTTGGGCTGAGCATTGAAGCTTTCATGTGTAAAGACTTTTCTTGGAGTTAAATGCCAGTTTTTATGCCAGTTTGGGCATTTAACTTCAGCTTCTATCCTGTTTCTGGCGTTTAACGCCAGAATAGGGCAGGAAGTTGGCATTTGAACGCCAGTTTGCATCGTCAAAACTCGAGCAAAGTATGGACTATTATATATTGCTAGAAAGCCCAGGATGTCTACTTTCCAACGCAATTGAGAGACCCCCATTTAGGTTTGTGTAGCTCCAAAAGATCTATTTCGAGTACAGGGAGGTCAGAATCCAATAGCATCAGCAGTCCTTTTTCAGCCTCTGAATCAGATTTTTGTTCAGGTCCCTCAATTTCAGCCAGAAAATACTTGAAATCACAGAAAAACACACAAACTCATAGTAAAGTCTAGAAATGTGAATTTTGCTTTAAAAACTAATAAAAATATACTAAAAAGTAGCTAGATCCTACTAAAAACTATCTAAAAACAATGCCAAAAAGCGTATAAATTTTCCGCTCATCACAACACCAAACTTAAATTGTTGCTTGTTACCAAGCAACTGAAAACAAAATAGGATAAAAAGAAGAGAATATACAATGAATCTCACAATATCAATAAAACTTAGTCCTAATTAGATGAGCGGGGCTAGTAGCTTTTTGCTTCTGAACAGTTTTGGCATCTCACTTTATCCTTTGAAATTTAGAATGATTGGCATCTATAGGAACTCAGGATTTTGGATAGTGGTATTGATTCTCCTAGTTCAGTATGTTGATTCTTGAACACAACTACTTTATGAGTCTTGGCCATGGCCCTAAGCACTTTATTTTTTCAGTATTACCACCGGATACATAAATGCCACAGACATATTACTAGGTGAACCTTTTCAGATTGTGACTTAGCTTTGCTAAAGTCTCCAATTAGAGGTGTCCAGAGTTCTTAAGCACACTCTTTTGCTTTGGATCACGACTTTAACCACTCAATCTCAAGCTTTTCACTTGGACCTTCATGACACAAGCACATGGTTAGGGACAGCTTGATTTAGCCGCTTAGGCCAGAATTTTATTCCTATAGGCCCTCCTATCCATTAATGCTCAAAGCCTTGGATCTTTTTTACCCTTACCTTTTGGTTTAAAGGGCTATTGGCTTTTTCTGCTTGCTTTTTCTTGTCTTTCTTTTTCTTTTTCTTTCTTTTTCTTTTTCTCTTTTTTTTCGCCACCTTTTTTTCGCTATTTTCTCTTTTTCACTGCTTTTTCTTGCTTCAAGAATCAATTTCATGATTTTTCAAATTATCAACAATATTTCTCTTTGTTCATCATTCTTTCAAGAGCCAACAATTTTAACATTCATAAACTTCACTATAAAAAATATGCACTGTTCAAGCATTCATTCAGAAAACAAAAAGTATTGCCACCACATCAAAATAATTAAACTAATTTCAAGATAAAATTTGAAATCCAAGTACTTCTTGTTCTTTTGTAATTAGGCACATTTTTCATTTAAGAGAGGTGAAGGATTCATGGAATTATTCATAGCTTTAAGACATAGATGCTAGACACTAATGATCATGTAATGAAGACACAAACATAGACAAACATAAAGCATCAAATTCGAAAAACAGAAAAATAAGAACAAGGAAATCAAAGAACGGGTCCACCTTAGTGATGGCGGCTAGTTCTTCCTCTTGAAGATCCAATGGAACTCTTGAGCTCCTCTATTTCTCTTCCTTGCCTTTATTGCTCCTCCCTCATGGCTCCTTGATGTGCAGTCAAACGCTCTACTACTGAGCTATAGACCCTTGAGATAAATCTCTCCATCTCCCATGACTCGGAGGTGGAAGCTTTTGCCTTCTCTTTCCTCTTTCTAGTGGTTTTTCTGGCCTTAGCTGCCATAAATGGTTATGGAAAAATAAAAAGCAATTCTTTTACCACAACAAACTTAAAAGGTTTGCTCGTCCTCAAGCAAAAGAAGAAAGAAAGAAGGGGAAGAAGAAGAAAATGGAGGAGATGGAGGGAGAGAGTGAATTCGGCCAACGGGGTATAAGGTGATTGTGATTTGTGAAAATGAAGGATGGATGAGGGGTTTATATAGGAGTGGGAGGGTTGGGTTCATGTATTTTGGGTTAGGTTTGGGATGGAAAGAATTTTGAATTTTTGGAGGTAGGGGTTTTTGGGGAAGAGATATGGAGGTGATTGGTGAAGGGTATTTGGGGTAGAGTGTTATGAAAAGGTATGAGAGAGAGAGAGAATGAGTTGAGGTTGGTGGGGATCCTGTGGGATCCATAGATCCTGAGGGGTCAAGGACTTCTCATCCCTACTCCATTTAGGCGTGCAAAAAGCCCTTAGAGTGCAATTCTGGCGTTTAACATTAGACTATTGCCTGTTTCTGGCGTTAAACGCCAGCTTTTATACCTTTCCTAGTGTTTAACGCCAAGCTGTTGCTTGTTTCTGGCATTTAACACCAACTTGGTGCTCTGTTCTAACGTTAAATACCAATCTAGTGCCCATTTCTAGCGTTAAACACCCAGAATGGTGCCAGACTGGGCGTTTAACGCCCATTCTGCTACTCTTACTGGCGTTTAAATGCTAGTAAGCTTATCCTCCAAGGTGTGCTATTTTTAATGCTGTTTTTGAATTTGCTTTGATTTTTGCAGTTGTTTTTGTGACTCCACATGATCATCAACCTAAAGAAAACATAAAATAACATAGATAAATAAAAATTGGGTTGCCTCCCAATAAGCGCTTCTTTAATGTCAATAGCTTGACAGTGGGCTCTCATGGAGCTTCACAGATATTCAGAGCATGGTTGGGGCCTCTCAACACCAAACTTAGAGTTTGGTTGTGGCCTCCCAACACCAAACTTAGAGTTTGAATGTGGGGGTTTTATTTGACTCTGTATTTAGAGAAGCTTTTCATACTTCTTCTCCATGAGTACAGAAGGAGAACCTTGAGTCTTGAATACAAGGTAGTCCTCATTCAATTGAAGGACCAACTCTCCTTTGTCAACATCAATCACAGCTTTTGCTGTGGCTAGGAAATGTCTGCCAAGGATGATGGATTCATCCTCATCTTTCCCGGTGCCTAGGATTATGAAATCAGCAGGGATGTAAAGGCCTTCAATCTTCACTAGCACGTCCTCTACTAGTCCATAAGCCTATTTTATTGATTTGTCTGCCATCTCTAGTGAGATTCTTGTAGATTGAACCTCAAAAATTCCTAGTTTCTCCATTACAGAGAGTGGCATGAGGTTTATGCCTGACCCCAGGTCACACAGAACCTTCTCAAAGGTCATGGTGCCTATGGTACAAGGTATTAAGAACCTTCCGGGATCCTATTTCTTTTAAGGTAATGTCTGCCTAATCAAGTTATTCAGTTCATTGGTAAGTAAGGGGGGTTCATCCACCCAAGTCTCATTACCAAATAACTTGGCATTCAACTTCATGATTGCTCCAAGGTACTTAGCAAATTGCTCTTCAGTAATATCTTCATCCTCTTCAGAGGAGGAATAGTCATCAGAGCTCATGAATGGCAGAGGTAGGTTCAATGGAATCTCTATGGTCTCTAGATGAGCCTTAGATTCCTTAGGTTCCTCAATTGGGAACTCCTTTTTATCCAGAGGACGTCCCATGAGGTCTTCCTTACTGGGATTCATATCCTCCTCCTCCTCTCTAGGTTTGGCCACACCAAGTAAGGTTATGGCCTTGCACTCTCTTTTTGGATTCTCTTCTGTATTGCTTGGGAGAGTACCAGGAGGAGTTTCAGTGACTCTTTTACTTAGTTGGCCTACTTATGCCTCCAAATTTCTAATGGAGGACCTTGTTTCATTCATAAAACTTAGAGTGGCCTTAGATAGATCAGAAACTATATTTGCTAAGCTAGAGGGGCTCTGCTCAGAATTCTCTGTCTGTTGCTCAGAGGATGATGGAAAAGGCTTGCTATTGCTAAACCTGTTTCTTCCACCATTATTATTGTTAAAGCCTTTTTGAGGCTTTTGTTGATCATTCTATGAGAAATTTGGATTATTTCTCCATGACAGATTATAGGTGTTTCCATAGGCTTCACCCATGTAATTCACCTCTGCCATTGCAGGGTTCTCAGGATTATAAGCTTCTTCTTTAGAAGATGCTTCTTTAGTACTGCATTTTGCAATCCATTCAGACTCTGAGAAATCATATTGACTTGTTGAGTCAACATTTTGTTCTCATCCAATATGACATTCAGAGCATCAATTTCAAGAACTCCCTTCCTCTGAGGTGTCCCATTACTCACAGGATTCCTTTCAGATGTGTACATGAACTGGTTATTTGCAACCATTTCAATGAGTTCCTGAGCTTCTGCAGGTGTTTTCTTTAGGTGAATAGATCCACCTGCAGAATAGTCCAATGACATCTTAGACAATTCAGACAGACCATCATAGAATATATCCAGGATGGTCCATTCTGAGAGTATGTTAGAAGGATACCTTTTGGTCAATTGCTTGTATATTTCCCAAGCTTCATAGACGGATTCACTTTCTTTCTGCCTGAAGGTTTGAACATCCATTCTAAGCTTGCTCAGTTTTTCAGGAGGAAAGAATTTGGCTAAGAAAGTCGTGACCAGCTTATCCCAAGAGTTCAAGCTATCTCTAGGTTGAAAGTCCAACCATATTCTAGCTCTGTCTCTTACAGCAAAAGGGAAAAGTATAAGCTTGTAGACCTCGGGATCAACTCCATTGGTCTTAACAGTATCACAGATCTGCAAGAATTCAGTTAAGAATTGAAATGGATCTTCTGATGGAAGTCCATAAAACTTGCAATTCTGTTGCATCAGAGAAACTAATTGAGGCTTTAGCTCAAAATTGTTTGCTCCAATGGCAAGGATTGAGATGCTTCTTCTATGGAAGTTAGAATTTGGTGCAGTGACGTCACCAAGAATCTTCCTTGCATTGTTGTTGGGTTCGGCCATTACTTCTTTTTTGAGATTCTCTGTAAGGTTTTCTTTGGATTGTTGTGCTTTAGCTTCTCTTAGCTTCTTCTTCAGAGTCTTTTCAGGTTCAGGATCTGCTTCAACAAGAATGTCCTTGTCCTTGCTCCTGTTCATATGAAAAAGAAGAGGACAGAAAAGGAAGAAGAATCCTCTATGTCACAGTATAGAGATTCCTTTATGTGAGTAGAAGAAGAAAAGAATAGAAGAATGATGTAGAGAGAAGAGATGAAGAATTCAAACACAGAGAGGGTGAGAGGGTTCGAATTATAAGAAGAAGAGAAGAGTGTTAGTGGTTAAATAAATAAATAGAAGAAGATGAGAGAGAGAGTTTTCGAAAATAATTAAAAAGAAAAGGAAAATATTTTTGTTTTTATTTTAAAATTTTGTTAGAATTCGAAAATTAAGAGAAGAAATAGAATAAAATTAAAATTTAAAACAATTAGTTAATTTAAAAGAATTTTGAAAAAGAAGTTAATGATTTTCGAAAATTAGAGAGAGAAAAGTAGTTAGGTGGTTTTGAAAAAGATAAGAATTTTAAAATCAAAGAAAAAGTTAAGTAGTTAATTGAAAAAGATTTGAAAATCAATTTTGGAAAGATAAGAAGTTAGAAAAGATTTTGAAATTAATTTTGAAAAAGATATGATTTGAAAAAGATATGTTTGAAAAGATATGATTGAAAAGATATGATTGAAATTTATTTTGAAAAATATTTAATTTTTAAAATTAGAATTAATCACTTGACTCACAAGAAATCAAAAAATATGATTTTGAAATTTAAAGTTTGAATCTTTCTTAACAAGAAAGTAACAAACTTGAAATTTTTGAATCAAAACATTAATTGTTAGTATTAATTTTGAAAAATATGAGGTAAAAATAGAAAAAAGATTTTGAAAAGTTTTGGAAAATATTTTTGAAGATTTTCGAAAAACAAAGGAAAAAAAATGAAAAAGATTTGATTTTGAAAAAGGATTTTGAAAAGATATATTTTTGGAATTGAAATCTTGACTTGACTAACAAGAAACAACTTATTTTAAAAATATTTGACTAAGTCAACCCAAAGATTTCGAAATTTATGAGTGAAATAAGGAAAAGATATATTTTTTATTTTTTTGAATTTAATTAGGAAAGAGAAAAATACAAAAATGACTCAACACATAAAAATTTTGGATTAAAACAAATGATGCATGCAAGAATACTATAAATGTCAAGATGAACACCAAGAACACTTTGAAGATCATGATGAACATCAAGAACTTATTTTTGAAAAATTTTCAAGAAAAGAAAAAAATGCAAGACACCAAACTTTGAAATTTTTCATTTTAGACACTATGAATTCAAAAATGCATATGAAAAACAACAAAAGACACAAAACAAGAAAATATGAAGATCAAACAAGGAGACTCATTAAGAACAACTTGAAGATCATGAAGAATGCAATGCATGAATTTTCAAATTTTTTTTCTAGAAAAATTAAAACATGCAATTGACACCAAACTTAAAAATTGACACTAGACTCAAATAAGAAACACAAAATATTTTTTTATTTTTTTCAAAAATTAATTTTGGAAAAACGAAAAAGAAGAAAAATTTTGAAAGATTTTTGAAAACTTTTTGAAAACAAATAAAGGTTGAAATAAGAAGAAAATTACCTAATCTGAGCAATAAGATGAACCGTCAGTTGTCCAAACTCGAACAATCCCCGGCAACAGCGCCAAAAACATGGTGCACGAAATTGTAATCTCAATGGCGCTAACAACTTGGTACACACAATTGTAATCTCAACTCTTTTTCACAACTTCGCACAACTAACCAGCAAGTGCACTGGGTCATCCAAGTAATAAACCTTACGTGAGTAAAGGTCAATCCCATGGAGATTGTCGGCTCGAAGCAAGCTATGGTCATCTTGTAAATCTTAGTCAGGTGGATTCAAATGGTTATGTAGTTTTGATAATTAAAAGATAAATAAACATAAAATAAATATAGAGATACTTATGTAATTCATTGGTGGGAATTTCAGATAAGTGTGTGGAGATGCGTTATTCCTTTTGAATCTCTGCTTTTCTACTGTCTTCATTCAATCATTCATGCTCCTTTTCATGGCAAGCTGTTTGTTGGGGATCACCGTTGTCAATGGCTACCTCTCGTCCTCTCAGTGAAAATGGTCCTCTACGGTTTCCGTACGGCTAATCAATTGTTGGATTTCTCGTCTCGGATGAAAAATACCAAGCACAGCTACCGCATGGCTAATCAGCTGTTGGTTCTCGATCGTGTCGGAATAAGATCCAATGATCCTTTTGCGTCTGTCACTACGCCTAAAAGTCGTGAGTTTGAAGCTCGTCATAGTCATCCATTCCCAGATCCTACTCGGAATACCACAGACAAGGTTTAGACTTTCTAGATCTCAGGAATGCTGCCAAGTGTTTCTAGCCTATACCACAAAGATTCTAATCTCGATTCAGATACCCATTGTGAGAGGGGAGTCGATGTGAATCGTTGATTAGAAACCCAAGAGATAAACACTCTAGCTTTCGCAGGTAGAACGGGAGTGTTTGTCAGGCACGCGTTCATAAGTGAGAATAGTGATGAGTGTCACAGATCATCACATTCATTAGGTTGAAGTGTGAGTGAATATCTTAGAATAAGAATAAGCTTGAATTGAATAGAAGACAATAGTACTTTGTATTAATACTCGAGGAACAGCATAGCTCCACACCTTAATCTATGGGGTGTAGAAACTCCACCATTGAAAATACATAAGTGATAATGGTGTTCATTGGCTTCAGCCCTAGAGAGGGAACCAGAATAACCAAGACGTCTAATACAATGAGAAAAAGTAATATTTATACTAAAACTAGTAGCTAAGGTTTACAAAGATAAGTAAACGATGCAGAAATCCACTTCCGGGCCAACTTGGTGTGTGCTTGGGCTGAGCATTGAAGATTTCATGTGTAGAGACTTTTCTTGGAGTTAAACGCCAGTTTTATGCTAGTTTGGGCGTTTAACTCTAGCTTCTATCCTGTTTCTGGCGTTTAATGCCAGAATAGGGCAGGAAGTTGGTGTTTGAACGCCAGTTTTCATCATCAAAACTCGAGCAAAGTATGGACTATTATATATTGCTGGAAAGTCCAGGATGTCGACTTTTCAACGCAATTGAATTCGCACCATTTGGGTTTCTGTAGCTCCAAAAAATTCATTTCGAGTATAGGGAGGTCAGAATCCAACAGCATCAGCAGTCCTTTTTCAGCCTCTGAATTAGATTTTTGCTCAGGTCCCTCAATTTCAACCAGAAATACCTAAAATCACAGAAAAATACACAAACTCATAGTAAGGTCCAGAAATGTGAATTTTGTTTAAAAACTAATAAAAATATACTAAAAAGTAGCTAGATCCTACTAAAAACTATCTAAAAACAATGTCAAAAAGTGTATAAATTATCTACTCATCAAACCCCAAGGGTGGAATTAATGCCATCACCTTGAGTTCAGGCACTACATTGTAAAAGAGGAGTCTAGAGGAGCCAAGCTCAAGTCAAGCCACTCCGGATGAAGATGTTGTTGAGGTAGAAGATGTGGAAGACGAGGATGAGGTACAAGAGGAGGTTGAAAAAGAAGTTGCTCAACCAAGGGATAAAGTTTCTAAGGAAGACAATGTGTTGAAAGAAGCCATTCCTATTCCTTTTACACACCTTGCTAGGAGGACTAAAAAGCAAGTGGAGCTAGTTCCCAAGATGGTGGAGATCTTCAAAAAGGTTGAGGTAACTATTCCCCTTTTTGATGCTATTCACCAAGTTCCTAAATATGCTAAGTTTCTAAAGGATTTATGCATGAATAAGGAAAAGATCCATGATTTAGAAACTATTCCTTTGGGTAGCTCGATTTCTACTCTTATGGGTGCTATACCGGAGAAATGTGGTGATCCCGGTCCTTGTATGGTTACTTGCACTATAGGAGGTGTACAGTTTGTTGACTACATGTGTGATTTAGGAGCATGTGTTATTATTATGCCATTGTCTGTATATGATGCTTTGAAGCTTCCATCATTGAAAAGGTCGGCAGCCCATTTTGTTTTGGCAGATAAGAGCATAATCTCAGTGGTTGGCATTGCGGAAGACGTCTTGGTGAGCATTAAGGGGTTGAATTTCCCTATTGACTTCTACATTCTAGACATTCCCCCTAATGACTCATGAAGACCTTCATCTATCTTGCATGGGAGGCCATTTTTGAAGACTTCAGAGTTTAAATTGGATGCCTTCTCGGGTACCTATTCTTTTAAGATAGACAGAAGAGCGGTGAGCTTCAACCTTGATGAAGCTATGAAACACCCACCAGAAGACCACTCTATCTTCCAGTTTGATATTATTGATGAGACTGTGGCTAAAGTTCACCAAGAGGCAATTGATGAGAAGAACATGGCTCAAGGTGCAAGTGTGGGGAAGCCCTCTGAGTATACTGAAGACACCTTGCCACCTCCAATGGTTCCGGATGATCAAGTGCCAAGCCATGAGCTGAAAATGGAGTTGAAGCCCCTTCCACCTCACCTCAGGTATGCTTATCTTGAAGACAATCGGAAGCTCCCAGTGATTATTGCGAAGGAACTTACTTCCTAACAAGAGGAAGTGTACTGAGAAGAAACAAGAAAGCTATTGGGTGGAGTTTGGCAGACATAATAGGTATAAGCCCTCAAGTCTATGAGCATCGCATTTTTCTAGAGGAGGGAGTAAGGCCTATCTATCAACCTCAAAGGCGTTTGAACCCTACAATTCTAAGTTCTGAAGAAGGAAGTGGCCCGACTACTTAAAGCCGACATTATTTATCCAATCTCGGATAGTGAGTGGGTTAGTCCAGTACGAGTGGTTCCAAAGAAGTCTGGCATCACAACAGTGAAGAATGAGAATGGGAAACTCATGGCTACAAGGGTACAGAATTTCTGGAGAGTGTGCATTGACTACAGGCGCCTGAACTTGGCCACTCGCAAGGATCACAACCCATTACCCTTCATCGATCAAATGCTTAATCGCCTATCAGGTAAATCACACTACTATTTCTTAGATGGTTATACTGGTTATTTTCAGATCCATATTGCTCTAGAAGATTAGGAGAAAACGACTTTTACATGCCCCCTTTGCAACGTATGCTTATAAGAGAATGTCTTTTGGTTTATGTAATGCACCGGCTACGTTTCAAAGGTGCATGATGAGTATCTTCTCAATCTTCTTGAGCATTGTATGGAAGCTTTTATGGATGACTTTAGTGTGTATGGTGATTCCTTTGACCTTTTCTTGGATAATCTATCTAGAGTATTAGAAAGATGTGCTAGTTCAAACCTTGTGCTTAATTTTGAAAAGTGTCATTTTATGGTAAAGCAAGGTATTGTTCTAGGCCATGTCGTTTCTAATATTGGTATATTTGTTGATCCAGCAAAGGTCAATATTATTTCTGGTTTATCTTACCCTTCCTCTGTAAGGGAAGTCCATTCTTTTCTTGGTCATGCAGGTTTCTACCGGCGTTTTATCAAGGACTTCAGTAAGGTTGCACTACTTTTGTCCCGTTTGCTGCAGAAAGACGTGGAGTTTGACTTGAGTGAGGACTGCATGGAAGCATCTGACAAGCTGAAGATTGCCTTGACCCAAGCTCCTATTGTGAAAGGGCCTGATTAGAGTAGGCCGTTTGAGATCATGTGTGATGCATCTAATTATACGATAGGAGCGGCGCTGGCTCAACGCGAAGGTAAGAATACATACATTATTGCTTATGCTTCTAAAACTCTAGATGGAGCCTGATGAGCGGATAATTTGTACGCTTTTTGGCATTGTTTTTAGTATGTTTTTAGTATGATCTAGTTAGTTTTTAGTATATTTTTATTAGTTTTTAGTTAAAATTCACTTTTCTGGACTTTACTATGAGTTTGTGTGTTTTTCTGTGATTTCAGGTATTTTCTGGCTGAAATTGAGGGACCTGAGCAAAAATCTGATTCAGAGACTGAAAAGGACTGCAGATGCTGTTGGATTCTGACCTCCCTACACTCGAAGTGGATTTTCTGGAGCTACAGAAGCCCAATTGGCGCGCTCTCAACGGCGTTGGAAGGTAGACATTCTGAGCTTTCCAGCAATATATGATAGTCCATACTTTGCCCAAGATTTGATGGCCCAAACCGGCGTTCAAAGTCACCCTCATAATTCCCAGCGTTAAACGCCGGAACTGGCACCAAAATGGGAGTTAAACGCCCAAACTGGCACTAAAGCTGGCGTTTAACTCCAAGAGGAGTCTCTACACGAAAATGTTTCATTGCTCAGCCCAAGCACACACCAAGTGGGCCCGGAAGTGGATTTTTATGTCATTTACTCATCTTTGTAATTCTTAAGCTACTAGTTTTCTATAAGTAGGACCTTTTACTATTGTATTAGGGAGCTTTTGATCATGTTTTTATGATTGAACCCTCATTGGGAGGCTGGCCATTTGGCCATGCCTAGACCTTGTTCTTATGTATTTTCAACGGTGGAGTTTCTACACACCATAGATTAAGGTGTGGAGCTCTGCTGTACCTCGAGTATTAATGCAATTACTAGTGTTCTTCTATTCAATTCCGCTTGTTCTTGTTCTAAGATATCATTTGTTCTTCAACTTGATGAATGTGATGATCCGTGACACTCATCATCATTCTCACCTATGAACGTGTGACTGACAACCACCTCCGTTCTACCTTAGATTGGGTGAATATCTCTTGGATTTCTGATACACGATGCATGGTTGATCGCCTGACAACCGAGTGCTCGCCTGACAACCGAGCCAGCCATTCCGTGAGATCAGAGTCTTCGTGGTATAGGCTAGAACTGATGGCGGCATTCAAGAGAATCCGGAAGGTCTAACCTTGTCTGTGGTATTCTGAGTAGGATTCAATGATTGAATGACTGTGACGTGCTTCAAACTCCTGAAGGCGGGACGTTAGTGACAGACGCAAAAGAATCACTGGATTCTATTCCGGCCTGATCGAGAACCGACAGATGGATAGCCGTGCCGTGACAGGGTGCGTTGAACATTTCCACTGAGAGGATGGGAGGTAGCCACTGACAACGGTGAAACCCTTGCTTAAGCTTGCCATGGAAAGGAGTAAGAAGGATTGGATGAAGACAGTAGGAAAGCAGAGAGACGGAAGGGACACAGCATCTTCATGCGCTTATCTGAAATTCCCACCAATGAATTACATAAGTATCTCTATCTTTATCTTTATGTTTTATTCGTATATCACCATATCCATTTGAGTTTGCCTGACTAAGATTTACAAGATGACCATAGCTTGCTTCATACCAACAATCTCCGTGGGATCGACCCTTACTCGCGTAAGGTTTATTACTTGGACGACCCAGTGCACTTGCTGGTTAGTTGTGCGAAGTTGTGTTTATGCCATGGTATTGAACACCACGTTTTTGGGGTTCATTACTGGGGATTATGAGAGTTGTGAAAAGTATTGTTCACAATTTCGCGCACCAGAGCCCAGTCTAATTATACTACCACTGAAAAAGAACTTTTAGCCATTGTTTTTGCTTTGGATAAATTTTGGGCTTATTTACTTGGAACCAAAGTGGTAGTATATTCAGATCATGCGGCTTTGAAATATTTGTTAGCTAAGAAAGAGTCTAAACCAAGGCTAATCTGTTGGATATTGTTTTTGCAAGAGTTTGATTTAGAAATCAAAGATAGGAGTGGTTCCCAAAATTCGGTGGCGAACCACTTGAGTTGCCTAGAACATATTAAAAGTGACTCCACTCCTATTAATGATGCATTTCCACTTGATAGCTTGCAAGCAATATCTGAGGTGGTTCCTTGGTATGCACCCGTAGCTAATTATTTGGTTAGTCGCACCTTTCCTCCAAATTTTTCTAAGCATCAAAAGGACAAACTTAAGAGCGAGTCCAAGAATTACATATGGGATGACCCATATTTGTGGAGATGTGGTGTTGACCAAATAATTAGAAGGTGTGTTCCACAATCAGAAATACAGTCAATTTTAGAGGCCTGCCACTCTTCTGAGAGTGGTGGACACTTTGGTCTTCAGAGAACTGCAAGAAAAATTTTGGACTACAGATTTTGGTGACCCACACATTTTAAGGATGCTAGTATTTTCTGTGACTCTTGCCACCAATGCCAAAGGTTTGGAAAAATATCCAAGAGGGATGAGATGCCCCAACAACTTATGTTGTTTTGTGAAATTTTTTATGTTTGTGGCATTGACTTATTTCCAAACTCCAATGGTTTCTTATACATTCTGTTAGCTGTTGATTTTGTTTCTAAATGGGTGGAAGCAATTCCTACCTGTACTGGATGATGCTAACGTTGTTGTTTCTTTTGTTATGAATAATATTATTTGTCGCTTTGGATCACCATGAGCAATCGTGAGTGATCAATGTTCTCATTTTTGTAACAGAAGAATGTCAGGTTTGTTGAAGAAATATGTGATCATTCACAAGGTGGTGACGGCTTACCATCCCCAAACAAATGGCCAAGATGAGGTGTCTAATAGAGAGATCAAGTGCATATTAGAGAAGATTGTTAAACCTCATCGGAGGGATTGGAGTACTAGACTTGTAGATGCGTTATGGGCTTACCGGACAGCTTACAAGACACCCATCGGCATGAGTCCGTTCCGCCTAGTCTACAGAAAGGCTTGTCACCTTCCGGTAGAAGTGGAACACAAAGCTTACTGGGTTGTGAAGGAATGCAACTTAGAATTGGGAGGAGCCGGAATTGAAAGAAAGCTGTAACTAGAGGAATTGGATTGCCTTAGACTAGAAGCGTATGAGAACTCGAGGCTCTACAAGAAAAAGGTGATAGCGGTACATGACAGGAACATCAAGAGAAGAGAGTTTAGAGTTGGGGATCAAGTCCTTTTCTACAACTCAAGGTTGAGGTTAATACCGGGCAAGTTAAGGTCAAGGTGGGATGGACCTTACACGGTGGAGAAGGTGGAACCGTATGGAGTTGTCTAGCTAAGTCACCCCTCAAGCCCCCACCTTCTTCAAAGTCAATGGCCACCGTCTTAAGCTCTATCATGGTGCGAAGGTGAAGAACAACAAGGACCTGCAAAGGAAGAGGACTGAGCCTATGGACCGTCCAACTTAAAGACGTTAATTTTTCTATCAGCATGTTTTCCTTTTGTTCTAAAAAAAAGTGGGGTCTCCACGTGTAAGCGTCACCGATGCGTACGCGTCATAGGGACGCTGGCCCTTCCTGGTACATTTTTCCCGAGAGTTGGGCTGGAGCTGTGCGGGTTGGGTGCCTAGCGCACAAACCACCCCACGTATATGCGTGACCCACATGTACGCGTCACCAGCAAAATTCACCATTTCATGCGTGTACGTGAGTGATGCGTACCTGTCGTATGAAAAATTGGCGCACTCTGGTACATTAAACCCGAGAGTTGTGCCGCCACTATGCTAGAATCGTGCGTCTGGCATGACGAGTAGTCACGCGTACGCATGATCGACGCTTACGCGTCACTTGATTTTCTGTGTACCCACGCGTACGCATGGGCGACGCGCACGCGTCGTATGCACCAGATCACTTAATTCAGCACGCCTCCCTGTTACTCTCTTTTCTCCCCCTAATCCTAATTCTTCTTCATTCTTCTTTCTTTCTTTCTTTCTTTCTTTCTTTCTACTACTTCCTTCTTTCTATTCACTCTCACCACCACCTGTGGACCACCACCAGAGACACCCAACTCTGACAACCACAATTTCCTTTCCTTTTCTTCTTCTCTTCCTAAACCTCTTATATCATTCTTACTCCCATTTGTCTCTCTATTTTCATCTTCTATTCAAGGTTTCCTTTTCCCCTATCCCCACCTCTTTAATTCTTCTATTTTTTCTTGAACTTGAATATTTTATTTATTCTTAATTGCATATTATGTTTCTTATTTCTACCTTCTTTTTCATTCTTTTCTTTTCTCTTCTTATATTATTATGTTGGTGTTGAAATTTTATTTGGGTGATTATTTTGCTATTTCTTAGCTTGTTGGTGTTATGAGATGTGCTCTAACAATTGGCATTCTATTTTGGGTCTCCTATACACTTGGATTGATTACCTTACTTCCTATTTTTAATTTACACACCAAGTATTTGTGAAAAAGCTCTTATGGATTCTTGATTTATTTTCTATCTTATTCTTGCACCTTAATGCTTCTTTTTCACAACCCTTGCATTCCATGTGTATTGAGTTTAGTACTCATTAATTCTTATCATACAAGTGCTCATTACTTTGTTACATGTGCTTATCATTGTTAATATGGATGCTTGAGCTATTCCTCTCATGCTTGTTACTTGCATGCTTTTATGCCTCTTGCATCTAGGATTAGTGATATGTCTCCATGATTTTAATTGATGTCTTGCTTGCATGTTGTGGCCACCATTGTATTCAAGGTGTTCATTATTACTTGCATTTTCTTACTTCCGATGTTTAGCTCCATAATCTTACTTTCCTTCTTTTTCAGGATGGCCATCAAGAGAGGAAAAGAGAAGGCTTCTAAAAAGACACTGGCGACAAAAGGATCTAAAAGAGCACCGGTTAGAGAGCAACCATCCACAATGGTCAATCAACCTACTAAGTGGGTAAAGAGGACCATCCGAGTTGATGAATCAGAAAAGGAATTTCCAGCACGAGACTCCACACGATTCACTAACTGCTATTGTGAGCGGATGTTCCCCGTCTTAGCAGAGAGAAACTACCATAATAAGCACCTCTTCATTCTTCCAACACACTTCATTGACTTTGTGGTGTCCCGCATTTAACGAAGACAGTGGAGATTCTTGCATAGGCCATCGTGACAAGCTAATCTCTCTTGGGTAGTTAAATTCTACGCCAACTACCACTCGCCTACCCTTCAGTTAGTCTATGTGCGCCAAAAGTAAGTACCTGTCTCAGAAGGTACCATTCAGAGAGTACTTGACCTTTTACCTAGACTGGAAGGGATGGATGCCTTTTAAGAGGCACAGCTTGAGTGCCAGACATTCCAGTTTGACTGGAACAACGTCTATAGAGTCATCGCCCAACCCGACAGTGATTGGAACTATGGGCAATACCGAACTCGACCTAAGAGCATCTCCGACCAAGATCTCACCTTGGAGGCTCGCATGTGATCACAGATCATGTCCCACTACATCTTTTCGAGCTCTCATGAGTCCACTTTCACTGCTGACATGGCCGTTCTCGTTTGGTGCATTCTTACAGACTAACCTCTCAACTTGCCACGGCTCATCTGACAGGCTATGGGCCGAGTGCAGATTGCGGGCAACCTATCTTTTCTGACATTGGTTACAGACTTGATATCTACCGCGGGAGTCTCCTATTGGGCTGGGGATACGAGAACCGTGATTCCAAGGGATGGCAAATTTGTCCTGAATGGAAAATATATCAGGCCTTCAAAGCCATATGTGAGCAGGAATGAAGTCCCATCCTTTGACGCCCCTTCATCTTCCGCTCCACCCTCATCCACACCATAAGCACCACCAACACCCAACAATCAGTTGCTACTTGAGATTCTTGAGAAGTTAGACCGGTAAGGCCGACAGTTTGAACAAATTGAGCGCCACAACAAGTGCCGACATAACTACTTAAAGGAGCTCGTTGTTAGTACCCACCCACCTCCAGAAGAGCCTGATACCCCAGAATCCACTTCACATGACAGCATAGAGAGCTATGACAAGCCGAACAATAGAGGTGATGATTCCAACCCCACTTTGTTCATCATGGATGGCACGGAGGACCGTGCCAAGAATTAAGTGTGTGGAGGTCAGTAACTGACTTCCGAAGGTAACAACTCCCTCTCTCAACACCAATATTTTAATTCTCTTTTATTAGATAGGACAACTTGCATGAGTAGTTAGTTGCTTGCATTTAGGTACTACTTGGTTGGAGTGATAAATTCTTTCTCAAGACACTACGTTAAAGCATTTCACTAATTTGAATTAAAACCTTTTGAACTTGCTTGAAGAAATTTAATTTGAACATGGTTTTTGAGCTCGAACACACAAAACCAGTGAGATTTTGAACCTATTTGATTGGTTGCATCTATCAACCAATATTTTATTTTAGTGTGTGTTGTTCTCTCTAAAATTGTAATCTTTGTCTTGCTTGATTCTATATTTCCATTATTTGATGTATGTATACACTTATGTGATTGAGGCCTTGTTTTACTTAGCTTACATACCTATATGGCCTTACCCTTTCATTCCCCTTGCAAACCAATGTTGAGCCATTTTACCCCCATTTATTCTTCATTTTAGTACATCATTAACTCTAAGCAGAAAATAAAAAAAAGTCCCTAATATGAATCCTTAGTTAGCTTAGACTAATGAGGTGTACATGAATTAAGTGTGGGAAAATTGAATTGGGGAATACATATTTAGGAAATTGGGTATTTTACAGTCCTATATGAAAATGTGAAAACAGTTGGGTACTTGTTCATGCATCCAGCACACTAATCATATGCATTAACTCATTGAAAAAAATAATAATAAAAAAATGAGAAAAAAAAGAGAGAAAGTAATAAAGAGGGGACAAAATAACCTAAGGCTAATGAGTGAGCTAATGTATATGATTTGTATTTAAAAGACATCAAGGTGCATAGATTTGTGGAAAAATAGTTAATGGATGGCTGGGCATGATAACATAGAATGACTTAAGTTAGGTGGGAAGTTTATGTTAATTAAGAATTCGGATTTTAGTCCACTTAACAAAATACATTCCTACTTTGACCCTAACCATATTACAACCCTTGAAAAGACCTCTTGATATGTGTGTTAGTGCATTAAATTTTTGTTGATTGATAGAAGAAGAGCAAACCTTAGAAAGCAAGATTAGTAGAGAACTGAGAGACTCGACCCTCAAACACTAGAGTGATTAGAGTATATACACTTCTAGTGAGGGTTCGATGATCGATTCTTTATTCCCGGCTTTCATGAGCTTCTTCTTGCAAGTTTATTTGTACTTTGTTTTGTGATTTAAATTAGTGGAATCCAGTTTATGTTTGTCTTGGAGAATTTGTTTACTTTAACTAAGTAGGTAGAAGCATTTAGCATGTAGTTGCATTCTTATAGATAAATTGCATTGCATAAGTCTCACCATTTTCCCTTTACTCGTTTGTCTCATCTGAGCTTAGCATGAGGACATACTAATGTTTAAGTGTGGGAAGATTTGATAAGCCACTATTTTATGATATATTTTGGATTGTATTGATGGAGTTTTGTCAACTATCCTCACACTTATGCATGTAAATTGCATGTTTTACATTTTCTTCCTAATTTTATGCTATGAATGAAAACATGCTTCCTAGGCCTTAAAAATGTTAATTTTTAATTCTCTTTTATTACCATTCGATGCTGTGATGTATTTGTGAAGTGTTTTCAGGTTTATAAGGCACAAATGACCTAAAGGATGAAGATGAGGCATGTCAAAGTGGAAGGAACACAAGGAACTAAAGAGATAAGAAGCAAGGAGCGACACGCACGAATAGCTGACGCGTGCGCATGATTTGGAGCATCTTACAGCGACGCGTATGCATGACTGACGCGTACGCATGACCAGCACAGAAGTCCACCAACGTGTACGCGTGGCCAACGCGTACGCATGATAGAGCGTCACTAGCTGCACTTAACAAAACTCACTAGGGGCGATTTCTAGGCTGATTTGGACCCAGTTTCAGGCCCAAAAACACAGACTAGAGGTAGGGGTGGAACTGAGACTGAAGACACTTCACTTTTCATTTTAGTTTTTGCTTACTTTTGAATTCTAGGGAGAGAAACACTTACTTTTCTCTAGGATTTTGATTTCTTAGTTTTGCTTTGAATTGGATCTTGAGAGAGTTGCTACTACCTTCAAGTAGAGTCATTGTTCTTACAATTTTCTTCTCTATTACTTCAATTTCTCCTTGCTATTTAATTGCTTTGGACTTATGTTTGGATCTTGTTATTTTTGAACTTTTTTATTAATGCATTGAAGTATTTTTATATTTATTCTTATTGTTTGTTTGATTCGTGTTAATTATTGTTCATGCCAATTTTAATTTAATTAATTCCTCAGAATTACCATGTCTTGTATTTACTCCCATTATATGTTATTGAAAATGCCATTCATGTTAATGACTTAAAGCTCTCAACTTGGCTTAGGGGTTGATTAATTGGGATCCCTTGAGTTGTAATACTCAAGTGTTGATCTGTAATTGGGAATTGCTAGCTATCTCAATATTCAACAACTCTAGTCCTTCCCTATGAAGTGACTAGGACTTGTGAATCAAGAGTTAGTGACAACCACTTGACTTTCCTTCAATTGTTAGAAAATAACTAAGTGGAAGCAATGAACCTTTACTATCATACTTGGGAAAGACAACAAGGATAGAAACCCCAATTATCTCCCCTAACTAAGGCTTTTTATTTCAAATACATAACATCTCTTGTTATTTGCTCATTGCATCAATTTCTAATTATTTATTTTTCCATTCTCAACCTCAAAAACATTCGGAAAAATCCTGATCAATAATTTGCATCATTATGTTAGCTTTTAGGGAAACGACCCGGGATTCTACTCACGGTTATTTATTATTAATTGTGATAAGCAATTTAAATTGATAGTGGAAATTTCGTCAGTTAAGACTGTACTTGCAACGCAACTTTTATTAGAATTTCTTAACCGGCATTTTTCACTCATCAATACATTCAGTGAGCTTCCTTATGGCGCAGACGAGGATATAATTAGGAGGTATGTGAGGGCGTACATCATGATATTATTATTGACTCAGCTCTTTGGAGAATGTCTGTTACACGTCTTCATATCTAGTGGCTACTGTACGTAGCTAGGCTTAAGGACATGGGCAGATAAAACTGGGAATCTGGTGCTCTTTCGTAGTTATATTGATGCATGTGCTGTGTGGCTAACAGGAATGTCGTTAAGTTGGCTGGTCCATTGTAGCTTCTTCAGTCATGGATCTTTTGGCATTTCCCAAGTTTCAAGTTTGATAGGTTTGACTGATTTCATTGGCAGTTGGCATTGAGGTACTTATGTTTAAACATGTTATGTTGATTACTATATTTCTTGTATATGGTCATTGTTGATTTAATGTTTCAAGTGACAGGTGGTCAGAATATTAGCCAACATGAGTGAGAAACGGCCTAGAGTCACGCATTGGAGGCTGAGGATAGATTTACTTCAGGCTGGGGATGTGAGTATTTTAGCTTTCAGGTCATTATGTTTATGTAACTTTTTAATGTTGATTTATGACCTTTATCAACCATTTCTCTTTAACAGTTTATGTGGATGCCTTATATATCACCAGAGTTGTTCAGATAGTGCATCTTGAGATACTAGATCCCAGGCAAATGGCGTTATGGAGAGATTGGAGGATTGGAGGAAAGGCGGAGGACTTGAGGGTTTTAGTATGATTTTGGTTAAGTTAGAACCTTAGAGGACCACTCACTTATGGTTTCTGTTTTAGTTCTTTAAATTTTATAATATAAGTGTCGGAGTTCTAGGATTACCTCTGGTTTTTCTGAGACCTTATATCTTATGTATGGGGCACCACTACCATGTTGAGAATCTCTGATTCTCATTTTATACGTGTTGTTATTTTTTAGATGCAGGTTGATAAGCACCACATTGTGTATTCTGGAGACTTTGAGGAAGCGAAGAACTCTTGGGATTCAGGGTTGTAGTTTATTTATATTTATATATGTATATAGATTCTCCACCTTGTATTTTATGTTTGTCCCTCTTAGAGGTAATTTTGGAGAAACAGGTTGTCGGTTTTCTATTTTGGGTTACTTTATGGTGTATATATATGTATATGTATATTCTGGTCGGTCTTTACTTCGCAGGCCGAGTCTAGAGCTTGTTAATTGCATTTTTGGAACTTTGTTCTTATATATTTATATTATCTTTTCTGTTCAATCTTATCCACCTTTCTACTTTTATCCGATCATGAGTATTCTGTTGTTCTGCTTGTATTTTGTCTAATAACTTTTCTTCAAAGGCTCCTAGATAAAGCCTTGTCCATAGTGCCTCACTCCCTATGTTTTACATCCTAGGTGTAAAGCTTTGTGTGGTAGGGTGTTACACTTTTATATTTAATAGATTATTTATCTCGAATTTGCCAGTTGATGTGAATGTTAATTTGAGGAGTAATTTTTCTCTCCAAATATGCTTCTTGGAGGTACCATTATTTATATTTCATTTGAAATATTTCTAAAAATTGTTTCTAAGGTTCTGTTGGAAGACCTAACAAATGCTACTTGATTCAATTTTCGGACTTTAATATATACGCTAAGCAATCAACATTCGGTGCTTCTTTCCCATTTAAACTATTATTTTGTTATGAGTTTATCAAGCACTAAAAATATTCTGTTTATATTCTAAATTTTTTAGTTTGTTCATTATTACTCTTAGAGTTATCTATTAAGAATTAGGATGAGCTTTTGGATCTACGTTAATTCAGTTGCAACTCTCAAACTATTTAAAGTTTTTAGTTAAAGTGTTGCATTTAAGATTGGTTTGTATATCCCTACATTAGAACTGAATGGTGGTGTTTGGTTTTTTAACAACATCATATGGACTTCCACTAATGCCGCCAAGACACCGTGCAAAAGAACGGAGGCTGGTTTGGCTTTATCTCTAAAGCCATAGAGTTTGTTTTCAAGGTAATATAATAATGTTTATTACTCTGTTTGAGAGTTAATTTGGGTTAAGAGAAAGTAAATTACCAAGGGATTGGAATTTGAATATAAATGATTTGCTGTGAAATGATTTTTGCATAAGGTAAAATAAGAAAACACAAGCACTATTCTTCCTAAGAATCAAACATCTCTAAAGCCTTTAACATTTCCTATTCTTGATTTCTTTCTAAACCCTCTCCCTTACATTCGTACACTATAATAATCTTAAATGTTAATTCTTCTACTCCACAAACTAACTTTCTCTTGCCAAGATTTGATTGATCTTATTAGAGATTCAATTAGACGTTGTTTGCCTCAATCTGTTAATCCTCGTGGAAACAATATACATTCACCGTGGTATTACTTGAATGATTTAGTGCACATGCCAATATCCGAACACATTGATTTTCTGCTCATCAACTATTTAGCAATTACCATTGACTATTCTATACCTAGTTTCAAAGCTTGGTCACTCAATGACATAATCCTTGAACATTAGTTTCATGCTAATTTGAAAGTGTTGAAAGCTATACTTGAAATTGTAAATTGAACATTTCTTTGTCAATACTTGAGTTTTACTGATTAACACTAATCTAATTGGAGGCTTGTAAAGTGAATATTCTTTGCCAATGCTTGAGCTTCAATCTATATATATATATATATATATATATATATATATATATATATATATATATATATATATATATATATATATATATATATATATATATAATTGTATATTAAATTTACAATGTAGACAATGTTCTGTGAATAGATTTTTAACTAATGTTTGTCTTTTTCCTTGAAATATTTCATTAGCTTGATTTTAACATTAGAGATTCTAAAAATTTTCTAAGTCTTTTAGTTACATTTTGTTAAATGTGAATTAATTTGCTCTCATTTATTGATGAGCGGATATTTTATACGCTTTTTGGGGGTAATTTCATGTAGATTTTAGCATGTTTTAATTGGTTTTTAGTAGAATAATATTAGTTTTTAGGCAAAAATCATATTTCTGGACTTTACTATGAGTTTGTGTGTTTTTCTGTGATTTCAGTTATTTTCTGGCTGAAATTGAGGGAGCTGAGCAAAAATCTGAGTTAGGCTGAAAAAGGACTGCTGATGCTGCTGGATCCTGACCTCCCTGCATTCAGAATGGTTTTCTGGAGCTACAGGGGTCCAATTGGCGCGCTCTCAACGGCGTTGGAAAGTAGACATCCAGGGCTTTCCAGCAATATATAATAGTCCATACTTTGCACGAAGAAAGACGACGTAACTTGGCGTTGAACGCCAAGTACATGCTGCTGTCTGGAGTTAAACGCCAGAAACACGTCATGATCCGGAGTTGAACGCCCAAAACACGTCATGACCTGGAGTTTAACGCCAAGAAAGGCCTCTACTCGTGGATAGCTTTAGTCTCAGCCCCAGCACACACCAAGTGGGCCCCAGAAGTGAATTTCTGCACCAATTATCTTAGTTTATTTAATTCTTGTAAACCTAGGTCACTAGTTTACTATTTAAACAACTTTTAGAGACTTATCTTGTACCTCATGACATTTTCAGATCTGAATTACATACTTTTTAACGGCATGAGTCTCTAAACTCCATTGTTGGGGGTGAGGAGCTCTGCAGCATCTCGATGATTTAATACAATTCCTTTGTTTTCCATTCAAACACGCTTGTTCTTATCTAAGATGTTTATTCGCGCTTAATTGTGAAGAAGGTGATGATCCGTGACACTCATCACCTTCCTCAATCCATGAACGTGTGCCTGACAACCACCTCCGTTCTACATCAGATTGAATGAATATCTCTTAGATTCCTTAATCAGAATCTTCGTGGTATAAGCCGGATCGATGGCGGCATTCATGAGAATCCGAAAAGTCTAAACCTTGTCTGTGGTATTCCGAGTAGGATTCCGGGATTGAATGACCGTGACGTGCTTCAAACTCCTGAGGGCTGGGCGTTAGTGACAGACGTAAAAGAATCAATGGATTCTATTCCAACCTGATTGAGAACCGACAGATGATTAGCCGTGCTGTGACAGAGCATAGGAACGTTTTCACTGAGAGGATGGGAAGTAGCCACTGACAACGGTGACCCCCTACATAGAGCTTGCCATGGAAGGAGTCTTGCGTGTGTTGAAGGATTTCAAGGAAGAGTTGAAGTTCAAAGGACAAAGCATCTCCAAAACTCCAACATATTCCCCATTACTGCACAACAAGTAACGCTAGTATTCTTTATTATTCCAACTTACAATTTTATACAGTTTGGCTTCTTACAAGTAAAATCCAAATAACTTTGTGGCATCCTGACTAAGATTAATAAAATAAGTATTGATTGCTTCAAACCAATAATCTCCGTGGGATCGACCCTTACTCACGTAAGGTATTACTTGGACGACCCAGTGCACTTGCTGGTTAGTTGTGCGAATCACAAATTCGTGCACCAAGTTTTTGGCGCCGTTGCCGGGGATTATTGAGTTTGAACAATTGAAGGCATATTTTATTTCTTAGATTAGGAATAATTTGTTTTTATAGAGTCATTAAATTCTGATAGGATAGTTCCTTTTCAAAAATTTCTTTTCAAAAAATTTATTTTTCTTAATTAATTGTTAATTTTTCGTGAGTTTAGTGTCTTATTTTAAGTTTGGTGTTAATTGCATATTTGATATTTTTCTTTAAATTTTCGAACTTGTGTTCTTTGTTCTTCATTGGTCTTCAAGTTGTTCTTGGTTATTTTTCTTGTTTGATCTTGAGTTTTTCTTGTTTTGTGTCTTTTCTTGTTTTTCTTGTGCTTTTTCAAAACTTTAACTTTCAAAAATTACACTTTTATCCACGAAAATAATATATCTTTAAAATACATTACATTTTTAACTCAGTTGGTTATAGCGTTGGCTTATGTTCTTGGCAATTGGGCACCAGTTCTTTTGAAAATCTTTTTCAAAAATAATTTTTCTTGATTTAATCTGTGCCAAACTCTAAGTTTGGTGTTTTCTTGTTAAGTTTTCTTTAATTTTTCGAAAATTTATCTTGGTTTTCTAAAAATTTTAAGTTTGGTGTTCTTTCTTTTGTTCTTGGTGTTCTTGTGAATCTTCAAGGTGTTCTTGAGTTCTCTTGTGTCTTGATCTTAAAATTTTTAAGTTTGGTGTTCCTTGGTGTTTTTCCTCCAAAAATTTTCGAAAATAAGGAGCACTAGATCTAAAAATCTTAAGTCTTGAGTCTTTTGTGTGTTTTTCTCTTTCATCATAAAATTCAAAATTCAAAAAAAAAAATTTTGTTTTCCAATTAATTTTGAACTATTTTTTTTCGAAATTTTTTTTAAAATTCAGATTTCAATTTCAAATTATTTTTCAATTGCTTTTGTTTCGTTTTTATTTTATAAAAATTAATTTTTTTAGACAATAGCAACATACATACCATCTCTTTTATTCCATTATGGAATTAAGGGGGAATGATCAGTCCAAGAGGACTCTGGGGTCATATGCTAACCCCACTACTGCTTCATATGGGAGTAGTATTTGTATACCCTCCATTGGAGTTAGTAGCTTTGAGCTGAATCCTCAGCTCATTATCATGGTGCAGCAAAACTGCCAGTATTCTGGTCTTCCACATGAAGAACCTACAGCGTTTCTGGCACAATTTCTGCAAATTGCTGATACAGTACATGATAAGGAAGTAGATCAGGATGTCTACAGATTATTACTGTTTCCATTTGCTGTAAAAGATCAAGCTAAGAGGTGGTTAAATAACCAGCCTAAGAACAGCATAAAAACATGGAAACAGCTGTCAGAAAAATTCCTGAATCACTATTTCCCTCCAAAACGGATGACACAGCTAAGGCTAAGCATCCAAGACTTCAAACAAGGAGATAATGAATCCCTTTATGATGCCTGGGAGAGATACAGAGAGATGCTAAGAAAATGCCCCTCTGAAATGTTTTCAGAATGGGTGCAATTAGACATCTTCTACTATGGGCTTACAGAAAAAGCTCAGATTTCTCTAGACCACTCAGCTGGTGGATCTATACATATGAGAAAAACAATTGAAGAAGCTCAAGAGCTCATTGATACAGTTGCCAGAAATCAGCGTCTGTACCTAAGCAATGAATCTTCCATGAAAGAAGAAGCTAAAACAGTAACTGCTGAACTCAGTCCGGTGGATCAGGCTAATGAAATTAATCAGCAATTAGACTTTCTAACTCAGCAGCTAGCCGAATTCAAGGAATTATTACAGGAAACAAGAATGGCTAACAGGAACATGGAAGTGCAATTAAAGCAGACAGAAAAGCAACTGTCAAAATAAATAGCAGAAGAATGCCAAGTAGTTCAATTAAGAAGTGGGAAAACATTAAATACCTCACTTCAAAGCAGCAGGAAGCCAAGAAATGAACAGATGTCTACTAAAAATCCTTCTGAGGACAATCAGAGCCCAGAGAGGAATGATGCTGGCGCTGAACGCCCAGACCATGCTCATTCCTGGCGTTCAACGCCAGAAACAAGCATGTATCCGGCGTTGAACGCCCAAAGGGAACATGGTTCTGGCGTTCAAACGCCAGTAACAAATAAGGAAGTGGCGTCTAACGCCACTCCAGCTTCCACCCCTAGCATTCAAATGCCAGTGGGTGATCAGTCACATACAAATGCTGATAACAACCCTTCTGAAAAGGCTTTCCAACCCACTTCTGTAGGTAATAAACCTGCAGCAACTAAGGTTGAGGAATACAAAGCCAAAATGCCTTATCCTCAAAAACTCCGCCAAGCGGAACATGATAAGCAATTTGCCCGCTTTGCAGACTATCTTAGGACTCTTGAAATAAAGATTCCGTTTGCAGAAGCACTTGAGCAAATACCCTCTTATGCTAAGTTCATGAAAGAGATCTTAAGCCATAAGAAGGATTGGAGGGAGACTGAAAAGGTTTACCTCACTGAAGAATACAGTGCAGTTATTCTGAAAAGCTTACCTGAGAAGCTTAAAGATCCTGGAAGCTTTATGATACCATGCACATTAGAGGGTACTTGTGCCAAGCAAGCTTTATGTGATCTTGGGGCAAGTATCAATCTAATTCCTGCATCTACTATCAGAAAGCTTGGTTTAACTGAAGAAATCAAACCAACCAGGATATGTCTTCAACTTGCTGATGGCTCCATTAAGTACCCATCAGGCGTGATTGAAGACATGATTGTCAAGGTTGGGCCATTTGCCTTTCCTACTGACTTTGTGGTGCTAGAAATGGAGGAGCACAAGAGTGCAACTCTCATTCTAGGAAGACCTTTCCTAGCAACTGGCCGAACCCTCATTGATGTTCAAAAAGGGGAAGTAACCTTGAGAGTCAATGAGGAGGAGTTCAAGTTGAATGTTGTCAAAGCCATGCAACATCCAGACACCCCAAATGACTGCATGAGTATTGATATTATTGACTCTCTGGTAAGAGAGGTCAATATGGCTGAGAGTCTCGAATCAGAGCTAGAGGACATCTTTAAAGATGTCCAGCCTGACTTGGAGGAATCAGAGAAGATAATAGAACCTCTGAAAATCCCTCAAGAAGAGGAGAAACCTCCAAAACCCGAACTCGAACCATTACCACCATCCCTGAAATATGCATTTCTGGGAGAAGGTGATACCTTTCCTGTAATTATAAGCTCGACATTAGAGCCACAGGAAGAGGAAGCACTAATTCAAGTGCTAAGGACACACAAGACAGCTCTTGGGTGGTCCATCAGTGATCTTAAGGGCATTAGCCCAGCCAGATGCATGCACAAGATCTTACTGGAGGATGACGCCAAACCAGTGGTCCAACCACAAAGGCGGCTGAATCCAGCTATGAAAGAAGTGGTGCAGAAAGAGGTCACTAAATTACTAGAGGCTGGGATTATTTATCCTATTTCTGACAGCCCCTGGGTGAGCCCTGTCCAAGTCGTCCCTAAGAAAGGAGGCATGACAGTGGTTCATAATGAAAAAAATGAACTGGTTCCTACAAGAACAGTTACAGGGTGGCGTATGTGCATTGATTATAGAAGGCTCAATACAGCCACCAGAAAGGATCATTTTCCTTTACCATTCATAGACCAGATGCTAGAAAGACTAGCAGGTCATGAATACTACTGCTTCCTGGATGGATATTCAGGTTATAATCAAATTGCAGTAGATCCCCAGGATCAGGAGAAAACGGCATTCACATGCCCATCTGGAGTATTTGCATACAGAAGGATGCCATTTGGCCTGTGCAATGCACCTGCAACCTTTCAAAGGTGCATGCTCTCAATTTTCTCTGATATGGTGGAAAAATTCCTGGAAGTCTTCATGGATGACGTTTCAGTATTTGGAGACTCGTTCAGCTCCTGCCTTAACCATTTAGCACTTGTTCTGAAAAGATGCCAAGAGACTAACCTGGTTTTAAACTGGGAAAAATGTCACTTTATGGTGACTGAAGGAATTGTCCTTGGGCACAAAATTTCGAACAAGGGAATAGAGGTGGATCAAGCTAAGGTAGAAGTAATTGGGAAATTACCACCACCTGCTAATGTTAAGGCAATCAGAAGCTTTCTGGGGCATGCAGGATTCTATAGGAGGTTTATAAAGGATTTTTCAAAAATCGCCAAACTTCTGAGCAACCTGCTAGCTGCTGACACGCCATTTATCTTTGATAAAGAGTGTCTGCAGGCATTTGAGACTCTGAAAGCCAAATTGGTTACAGCACCAATCATTTCTGCACCAGACTGGACATTACCATTTGAATTGATGTGTGATGCCAGTGACCATGCCATTGGTGCAGTATTGGGACAAAGGCATGACAAGCTTCTGCACATCATTTATTATGCTAGCCGTGTTCTAAATGATGCACAGAAGAATTACACAACCACAGAAAAAGAGCTACTTGCAGTAGTTTACGCCATTGATAAATTCAGATCCTATTTAGTAGGATCAAAAGTGATTGTGTACACTGATCATGCTGCTCTTAAATATCTACTCACAAAGCAGGATTCAAAACCCAGACTCATAAGATGGGTGTTGCTTCTGCAAGAGTTTGATATAGAAATAAGAGACAGAAAAGGGACAGAGAATCAAGTAGCAGATCACCTGTCCCGAATAGAACCAATGGAAGGGGCGTCCCTCCCTCTCACTGAGATTTCTGAAACCTTCCTGGATGAGCAACTGTTTGCCATCCAGGAAGTGCCATGGTTTGCAGACATTGCAAACTACAAGGCAGTGAGATTCATACCCAAAGAGTACAGTAGGCTGCAATCAAAGAAATTGATCACAGATGCAAAGTACTATCTTTGGGATGAACCATATCTCTTCAAGAGATGTGCAGACGGAGTAATCCGTAGATGTGTGCCTAAGGAAGAAGCACAAAAGATTTTATGGCACTGCCATGGATCACAATATGGAGGACATTTTGGAAGTGAGCGAACAGCCACAAGAGTCCTCCAAAGTGGCTTCTACTGGCCTACTCTCTATAAAGATTCCCGAGCGTTTGTGCTTCATTGTGACAGTTGCCAAAGATCTGGCAATCTACCTCACAGTTATGCCATGCCTCAATAAGGAATCTTGGAGATTGAGTTGTTTGATGTATGGGGCATTGACTTCATGGGACCTTTCCCATCATCATACTCAAACACTTATATTCTGGTGGCAGTGGATTATGTATCCAAATGGGTGGAGGCTATTGCAACACCCACTAATGACACTAAAACAGTGTTAAAATTCCTCCAAAAGCATATCTTCAGCAGATTTGGTATCCCCAGAGTATTAATCAGTGATGGGGGCACTCATTTCTGCAATAAACAGCTTTACTCTGCTCTGGTACGTTATGGAGTTAGCCACAGGGTAGCTACTCCATATCACCCACAGACTAATGGGCAAGCTGAAGTCTCAAATAGAGAACTTAAAAGAATCCTGGAACGGACTGTAATTAACCGTAGAAAGGATTGGGCAAGAAGCTTGGATGATGCTCTGTGGGCATACAGAACAGCATTCAAGACCCCCATAGGGACCTCTCCATACCTGCTTGTGTATGGAAAGGCATGTCACTTGCCAGTGGAACTGGAACACAAGGCCTTCTGGGCGACCAGATTCCTAAACCTTGATGCCAAGTTAGCTGGAGAAAAACGATTGCTCCAGTTAAATGAGCTAGAGGAATTTAGACTCAATGCTTTCGAGAATGCAAAAATTTACAAGGAGAAAGCTAAAAGATGGCATGATAAGAAATTGTCATCCAGAGTCTTTGAGCCAGGGCAGAAAGTTCTGCTATTCAATTCTAGGCTCAAATTATTCCCTGGGAAATTAAAATCCCGGTGGAGAGGTCCATATGTAATTACAAGTGTGTCACCATATGGATACGTAGAGCTTCAGGATAATGAATCTAACAAAAAGTTCATTGTTAATGGACAGAGAGTTAAGCATTATCTTGAAGGCAACTTCGAGCAGGAATGCTCAAAACTGAGACTTGATTAGAGCTCAGTGGTAGTCCAGCTAAAGACAATAAAGAAGCGCTTGCTGGGAGGCAACCCAGCCATTTACAAAGTTTATTTACTAATTAAAATAAATTTTCTTTTCTTTACAGGTATGGGTCCAAGTATCTTCAAAGGTGAAATAGCAATTGGTTGAAGTCACAGAGTTACAAGGAAATTTGGAAGCTCACTGGCGTGAGAAAGCCAGTAAGAAACACTTTGGGCGTTAAACGCCCAAAAGAAGCACCCACTGGGCGTTTAATGCCAGTAAGGGTAGCCATCTGGGCGTTAAACGCCAGAAAGGAGCATCTTCTGGGCGTTAAACGCCAGAAAGAAGCACCTTCTGGGCGTTTAACGCCAGTTTGCTAGCATCCTGGGCGTTCAGAAAAACGCCCAGCGACAAAGGACTTCCTGGCGTTCAACGCCAGAAAGAAGCATCAGCTGGGCGTTGAACGCCCAGGAGAAGCAACAATTGGGCGTTAAACGCCCAAAACATGCATCGTTTGGGCGTTTAACGCCAGGATGGTGGGGAGGAGGTAAAATTCACTTTTCTTTACAATTTTTCTAAATTTTTAAGTTTCAATTCATGATTTCTTGCATACACATGTTTCGAAATGTCATCCTTCAAAATCAAATTAGTTTTCTAAGAACCCTAATTTCTAAAATCCCTTTTTCAAAAATATCAAATATATCTTAATCCATACAGCCAAATTGTTTTAAGTTTGTTTTCAAAACTCAATTATCTTTTTAAACTCTTTTTTTAAATCTTTTTCAACTCATCATATCTTTTGATTTCGAAATTGCCTTTCCCTCTATTCCTCTTCTATCCTTTATTTTGCTTGAGGACAAGCAAACCTCTAAGTTTGGTGTGATTTGCCATGATCACTGAGCTAAAACTCATCAAGATCATGGCACCTAAGGGAACAGGAAGAGCAAGGATGTGAACTTAAGGGAGCTGAAGCGTCAGAAATTAATTCTTGAAGGCACCCCACAGACTAGAGGAACATCCAATTCCCAAAATACAGGTTGTTAAGTTCTAATTCTAGCTTTAACTCTGTGATAGTATTATTATAGGATTCTACCTTAGAAGTTATATAGGAGTAGTAGTAATTAGCATATCTATTTTGATTTTATTTTCAATTAAGTTATAAATTATTTTTCTCATCATCATCAAACATGAATAAAATAGTAGATTTTTTTTAATAAAGAGACAATTTAATCTTTTCGAGTTCTTAATAAGGAAAATTCTGATTATTTATATGTGGTGGCAATACTTTTTGTCTTCTGAATGAATGCTTGAACAGTGCATATTTTTGATATTGAATTTTATGAATGTTAAAATTGTTGGCTCCTGAAAGAATGATGAACAAGAGAAATGTTATTGATGATCTGAAAAATCATGAAATTGATTCTTGAAGCAAGAAAAAGCAGTGAAAAAAAATGAAGAAAGAAAAAAGAAAGAAAGAAAAAGCAAGAAGAAAAAGCCAATAGCCCTTAAAACCAAAAGGCAAGGGTAAAAAGGATCCAAGGCTTTGAGCATCAATGGATAGGAGGGCCCAAGGAAATAAATCGAGGCCTAAGCGGCTAAATCAAGCTGTCCCTAACCATGTGCTTGTGGCATGCAGGTCCAAGTGAAAAGCTTGAGACTGAGTGGTTAAAGTCGTGATCTAAAGCAAAAGAGTGTGCTTAAGAACTCTGGACACCTCTAACTGGGGACTCTAGCAAAGCTGAGTCACAATCTGAAAAGGTTCACCCAGTCATGTGTCTGTGGCATTTGTGTATCCGGTGGTAATACTGGAAAACAAAGTGCTTAGGGCCACGGCCAAGACTCATAAAGTAGCTGTGTTCAAGAATCAACATACTAAACTAGGAGAATCAATAATACTATCTGAATTCTGAGTTCCTATGGATGCCAACCATTCTGAATTTCAAAGGATAAAGTGAGATGCCAAAACTGTTCAGAAGCAAAAAGCTACTAGTCCCGCTCATCTAATTAGAATCTGAGCTTCACTTGAAACTCTGAGATATTATTGTTTCTTAATTTCTTTTCATCCTATTTTATTTATCTAGTTGCTTGAGGACAAGCAACAGTTTAAGTTTGGTGTTGTGATGAGCGGATATTTTATACGCTTTTTTGGGATAATTTCATGTAGATTTTAGCATGTTTTAATTGGTTTTTAGTAGAATAATATTAGTTTTTAGGAAAAAATCATATTTCTGGACTTTACTATGAGTTTGTGTGTTTTTCTGTGATTTCAGGTATTTTCTGGCTAAAATTGAGGGAGCTGAGCAAAAATCTGAGTTAGGCTGAAAAAGGACTGCTGATGCTGTTGGATCCTGACCTCCCTGCATTCAGAATGGATTTTCTGGAGCTACAGGAGTCCAATTGGCGCGCTCTCAACGGCGTTGGAAAGTAGACATCCAGGGCTTTCCAGCAATATATAATAGTCCATACTTTGCGCGAAGAAAGACGACGTAACTTGGCGTTGAACGCCAAGTACATGCTGCTGTCTGGAGTTAAACGCCAGAAACACGTCATGATCCGGAGTTGAACGCCCAAAACACGTCATGACCTGGAGTTTAACGCCAAGAAAGGCCTCTACTCGTGGATAGCTTTAGTCTCAGCCCCAGCACACACCAAGTGGGCCCCAGAAGTGGATTTCTGCACCAATTATCTTAGTTTATTCAATTCTTGTAAACCTAGGTCACTAGTTTACTATTTAAACAACCTTTAGAGACTTATCTTGTACCTCATGACATTTTCAGATCTGAATTACATACTTTTTGACGGCATGAGTCTCTAAACTCCATTGTTGGGGGTGAGGAGCTCTGCAGCGTCTCGATGATTTAATACAATTCCTTTGTTTTCCATTCAAACACGCTTGTTCTTATCTAAGATGTTTATTCGCGCTTAATTGTGAAGAAGGTGATGATCCGTGACACTCATCACCTTCCTCAATCTATGAACGTGTGCCTGAAAACCACCTCCGTTCTACATCAGATTGAATGAATATCTCTTAGATTCCTTAATCAGAATCTTCGTGGTATAAGCCGGATCGATGGCGGCATTCATGAGAATCCGGAAAGTCTAAACCTTGTCTGTGGTATTCCGAGTAGGATTCCGGGATTGAATGACCGTGACGTGCTTCAAACTCCTGAGGGCTGGGCGTTAGTGACAGACGCAAAAGAATCAATGGATTCTATTCCAACCTGATTGAGAACCGACAGATGATTAGCCGTGCTGTGACAGAGCATAGGAACGTTTTCACTGAGAGGATGGGAAGTAGCCACTGACAACGGTGACCCCCTACATAGAGCTTGCCATGGAAGGAGTCTTGCGTGTGTTGAAGGATTTCAAGGAAGAGTTGAAGTTCAAAGGACAAAGCATCTCCAAAACTCCAACATATTCCCCATTACTGCACAACAAGTAACGCTAGTATTCTTTATTATTCCAACTTACAATTTTATACAGTTTGGCTTCTTACAAGTAAAATCCAAATAACTTTGTGGCATCCTGACTAAGATTAATAAAATAAGTATTGATTGCTTCAAACCAATAATCTCCGTGGGATCGACCCTTACTCACGTAAGGTATTACTTGAACGACCCAGTGCACTTGCTGGTTAGTTGTGCGAATCCCAAATTCGTGCACCATTTATATTTATTGATGTTGAAGAATAAAAAGTCCTTTTGGTGGTTTTCTAGCCGATTTTCCATTTATATTTGTACAAATGCATCAAATTAATCTCTTGTTATAAATTTAGCTCCTTAATGTTATGTTCTTAACTTTCTTTGAAGAACAGTATTCGAAATGGTTTCGTACATATAGCCATAAAGCTAACACACTAGTAATCCAACAAAAAATTGTATTAACATTGCATTTAGTTGGACAAGGTTGATGTCAAATCATTCTTAATTTTGATGGTATAATAGGAGGAGTGTAAACAAATGTTGTAAACCGATCGAAATAGCTATATACTCACACATGCGATTCAAAAAGCTTGGAGAGGCGGAGAGAAGAAGAGGTAATTAGTTTGATGTCACTTTTTTAACAATCTCTTCACTTACATATTCTTCATTAGTTTGGTAAATGATGATGATGATATTAACTATATTGTTACGGTTGTAACTATAGGGGAGGCCAATTAGCTAGTAGAGGAGAGATCTGGAACATGGTGCATAAGAGAAGTGAAGGCTCTTATATCCATGAAGATGCACGGGCCATTAGTGTAAGTACTATCTTGAGACTCTATATGTTTTTTTCCATTGACTTTAATTACAAAATTGTGTCGAAAGTCTATTTGATTATGCTCTAGAGATATTTGACTATGTTTATCACTACAAAATAATCACTTTTAGCGGCCATTTATTTTGCTTTTAGCAGTAATAAAAATAGCTGCTAATACATTTGCCGGCAATTAGACATTAGCCGTCTTATGCTTCATCGCTAAAAGGTTTTAGTGGCCATTATAACATTTACCGGTAAAGACCGTTTTAATGGCCACAAAAAGTATATAACTTTCAGCAGCCATTTTGTTGACAATTTATATGGCCACTAAAAATAATTCTAAGATTGCAACATTGTTCACTTTTAGTTGCCATTACTATTGCTGCTAAAATCCATTTTACTAGCAATTTATATGGCCACTAAAAAAATTCTAAAATTATATTATTATTCACTTTTAGCTACCATTACTATTGCCACTAAAATCTGAAAGACTTTTTTTAATTATACTCACTTTATTAAAACTAACAACCTATATTTTTTTCTATAATAGTAATAATAATAATAATGATGATGATGATGATGATGATGATGATGATGATGACGACGATAATGATAATTTGCATTTGAATTTTGACCAGGAAAATTTGAAATAAGCTTTCTATTACAATGTTCCTTTTGACAAACTAGAATGTTAAAAGCGGTATTTGTCAATACATAATAGAGGTTTGTTTGTCATTTCATTGACTTTGAATACGTTTTGCAGAAAATAAAATAAAGAAGCCAAAATATGCTCAATTCTTCTAGGTCCATACTACAGCAAGGCCACCAACTATGAGTCCCACAGGCCACAACAATTGCAGTTATGCCAATTCCTATAACACCATCTACATAACAGATTGAAATTTGAGTTTAGTTAATGTTCCAATGCATGGTGAGAAAAACTTGACTAAGAAACAGGGATGAGGATATTGGTGTAAACTTAAATAAATTTACACAGCCTTGGATAAAAGACAGAGTTCAAGCTAACTCTCACAACTTGATAAAAACTCAAGTGAAACAGGAAACCTATGGCCTTGTCTTAATGCTTAAACCAAAACTCACAATTCCACTCACTTTTACAAAATCTAAGTCTATAACATCCAGCACCATAAAGGCCGCTCACCATTCCTCTCATGCTCATTGTTGCAAGTCACAGTTCACAATTTCACATGCTTACATTCACTACTAGCACATTGCCTAGAATCATATTCCCAATTCCAATAAAGCCACCTAAAAACGAATAACAACTATCCCTATATCGTAATCTATGACCTCAATACATGCCACTTCAAATTCAATTCAAACACCACTCCCCTGCATAGGCATGTTTGGAATTTATACATATACGCGTAGCAAAAGAATTTGATGGATGGAGAAGTCTTGTATAATGATTTATAAACATACAGTAATATTATGTATGGTATTAGTTAATTAGTGCTGGATTCCAATAATAATAGATAAAGATATAATCTTTCAAGAAAATAACTATTAGCATTGAACCTGATTTCAAGTGTTGGATGGTGCTAACTCATGGCCACTATTAGCATCAAGAACCTAATAAATGCAGTAATGTCAAATAAAAAAAATAGTTCATAAGAAAAAATTTCAAATTTCAAAAATTACCTGCATAAAAGAATTTTGAAACTGCCATCGTTCGATGCATTGTGGTCATGCTTTAAGTCTCCCCCTGTTCACTCTCACGATCTCACCAATCGCAGCTTCTTCTTCGAGCTCGGTGTCCGATGTTGTCTTTTTCTACTCAGCCCCACTTCATATGGCTTCCCTTGGTGGCTCTGTGGACTGTGGTAACTAAGAAGGTTATAGCTGATGCAGAAACTATTAGAAGCACCAAAACCCCAACAACTAATGCTACATTTCTACTACAGGAATAGGTACATTGTTTTTCTTCTTCTCAATTATTTCAATGTGTTGGTTGCATGATGATACAAAATTACATAGGTATGGATTTACCCTACAATAGCCTTTTCAGATTAAAATAAAATGATTAAAATTAGATCAAGAATTAAGAATATCATTGATTACTAGTCATTAGAAACTTTAGACTTTGGATTTTTGACTATTTGCTATTAACTAAGCATGCATGCCTCAATAATGGTGAACCTTTAATTTCTTTGATCTATTAAAGAGTTCACTAGGAACTAACCCAGTGAAGTTGTTATTTTCCAAGTTAGTTAATTATTACTGACATTAAAATGGGCAAAAATCTGAATTATGACTGCTCAACTTTAGCATAAGTTGTAGGTATAAATTCTGGATTTTCTTTTTTATTAAGCTGGGGATTTTTTTCATTTCTTTCTCTTTCTTTTTCTTTTACTCTTTAATCTGTAGATAATTAAATCAAGCAAGTTAAGACATGATTAAATAAGAAAATGGGTTCAAAACTCAGCACAAACATTCTAAATAATGTATAAAAATCAGCATAGAAATAGAAAATAACATAGGTAAATAGAAATCAGCATTTTACAAACAAGTGTGTGTTGAACGAATACTGAGCAACAATGTATAGAAAGAGTGTTGGCTTCCTAGAAAATATTCTCAAAACAATGCAGAAATGAGAATAACTTACCAAAAGTTATTAAAGTTGAAGTATAAAAGTAAAAAAAATATCATAAATTTTACTAAAAAGTACACTTTAAATATAAATATATAACTTCAAGGGGGTTAACCTGAACCCAACCCCCTCAACAATTTCATATAAAAGAAAATCATACAAATAAAGAGGAGAGAGAAGTCAAACCAAAATTAATTAAGCATCATTCGTTAGTTTAATAGATTATTAGGGGAAAAAAGTTAAAATCACCTAATAAATTGATATATATGGTCCAAGTAATAAAATTTTCAAAATTGATACTTATTACCCTTTTTAGTTACAAAAGTTTGCTGTTACTTTTGGACAAAAAGAGTAGAACATTCTTATTATAATTATTTTTTAATTATATTTCTATATATTATATTTAACCATATGCTATACATTATATATATAATCATGTTGATCAATACAATTTCTCATTAAGTGTATTTCCAACTTAACACTATAATTTTTGTAAAAGACATAATAAATACTGGTGTAATATTATTCATTTGTATTTGGAAATGCATATAAACTAAACTCTTTTTTTTCCTAAAAATCTTTAATATATTGGTTGATTCTATTTGTGATATAATGTTAGTGTATAAAAGTTTACTCTAATATTTGATTGGATTATTCTATATTTGTATATGGTAGTCGGTAACTAGTAAAACAAATGTTATATATATATATATATATATATATATATATATATATATATATATATATATATATATAATTGAATATTTTTATTCAAAAAATTATGATAGCTAGTGGAGTAGTGAAGAGACTAGAGATTTCAGTATATAGTGTTGACAACTGTTACAACCTTTCTAATGCAATAAGACCTTCACAGTAGATGAGAGCAAAAATTTTAGTATATAGTGGATCATTAAAATTACAATATAAAACACTTTCAACAAAATATAAACTTAGTAAAACCAATAATACCGATTCTTGTAAGCTACTAATGTTAAAGTACAAAATCAATATTCAATCCTTATCACTCGTTTTAACTGACTAATCAGACATTCCAGTTATAGAAGTTTGACTCCAACCATCTCAACTTTATTGGATGGCAAAAGCATAGTCTTTATTCTGTCTCTTTCTTTCTCGTTAAGTTCCTAAATTCCAATAATCATTCTTGATCTCTCACTCTATCACCACTCTCCTCTTCTTTTTCCATTTTTTTTATCTAGATACCTATAACACCGTAGCTATTAAGAGAACCTAATACAATTGCTTACTAAAGGATTTAAAGCTTGGTTCTTATCTTGGAAAGACGTTCACTTACAACTGGACCTAATCTTTATTACTTACTCACTCACTCTTAGTTAGGCATTCAATTTGGCATACACAAACTAAGAGTAGCATCACATCCCTTAAACATCCCTGCCCAACAAATATGGGGATCAATCAATAAATTGTTTCTTCCCTGAATGAATTTTTGTCACACTATATAAAAAATTATCTGTTCCTTTAAAGCCTCTCTCAGATGAGATACAAGCCTAGTGACAGAGGAAAAATGTCGGTAAAGAATTTCTCAATAAAAATCACGATGTAAGTATAGATCTAAACCGACAATTAAATCTCAATCAACATTTAATTTTTCTATCACTTAAGCAAACCCAATAAAATTAACCAAAGTATTTAAATCTCGGGTCGTCTCTTAAAGGAATTGTAGGGAAGTGTAGTTTATTATTGGTTATGAGAAAGTATATTTTTGGGGTTTTTGTAATAAGAAACAAGAAAGTAAAATAGAAAGAAAATAAACTAATAACTAAGAAAGCTCTTAGCAAGGAAAGAGAATTAGAAGTCCTATCCTCATTATCGTCGTCAATTGTGATGGTAAATGTAAATTGCCCTCACTTAGTTAACCTCTAACCAATGAAGAAAAGTCAAGTGCATACAATCAACTTGAGTTCATAAGTCCTAGTCAACTCATAGTGAGAGACTCGATTTAGTGAAGTTCAAGCTAACTGGCAATCTTCAATTACCAATCAACAAGAGACTTTGATAATTCAAGAGTCTCCAAATCATCAACCCAAGCCAAGAACACAAAAATCTATTTAAAATTCGACCAAGAATTTTATCAAACACTTGGAAGACACAATATAGAAACATGGAAAACTAATAAGAGATAGTAAAATCTAAGACTAACAAATGCAAGGAATCAATAACCAACAATTAAAGAAAGAAGCCATAAACATGAAACACTTTAAATTGCATTAAAAGGGAATTGAATCTAACAAGAAGAGTTCGTAAACTAAATTGAAAAAATAAAGAAATCAACAAGAGAAGATAAACTAAGATACTAGAATAATAAAAAGTAGAAAAGAACTAAATTAAAGCAAAATGCAAATCTGAATTTGAGAAGAAATAAAACTAAAAGAAACCTTAAAACCTATAAAGAGGAGAGAGCCTCTCTCTTTAGAATTCTACATCTAACTAAACCCTAAAGTGTGTTAATCAATGAATGATTTGAATGATATTCCAGCTCCACTCTACGGCCTCTTGTCTTCATTTTCGGGCCTGAAATTGGATTAAAAGCAGCCCAAAAATCGCCCCCAGCGAATTCACTTTACTGAGGCATGTGACGCTCGTCATGCGTATGTGTCAGCCACGCATACGCATCGTTGGACTATGCACTGGCCACGCATAGGCGTCAACCACGCGTGCGCGTCATTTGGTTATGGCTTGGTCACGCGTATGCGTTAGCCATGCGTATGCGTGGACACCCGCTTCTCAAGACTTCAATTTCTTGTGTTCCTTCCACTTTTGCATGCTTCCTTTCTCCTCTAAGCCATTCCTACCCTATATACTTTGAAAACACTTAACACACATATCACACATTGAATGGTAATAAGAAAGGATTAAAAATTGGCGATTTTAAGGCCTAAGAAGCATGTTTTCAATCATAGCAAAAATTAGGAAGGAAACTTAAAAAACATGCAATTTACATGAATAAGTGTGAGAATAGTTGAAAAAATCCACTCAATTCAATGCAAAATAAACCATAAAATAGTGGTTTATCAATCTTCTCATACTTAAAACATTAGCATGTCCTCATGCTAAGCTCAAGGGAACCAAAACAGTAAAGGGAAAATGGTGAGACTTATGCAATGCAACTTATCTATATGAATGCGACTACATGCTAAATGCTTTTACCTACTTGGTTAAAAGTAAATAAATCTTCCAAGAACAAATATAAACTAGATTCCACTAATTCAAATATCAAAATAAAATACAATTAGACTTGTAAGAAGAAAGATCATGAAAGCCGGGAACAAAGAATCAAGCACCGAACCCTCTCCGGAAGTGTATACACTCTAATCACTCTAGTGTATGAGGGTCGATTCTCTCGGTTCTCTACTAATCTTACTTTCTAAGGCTCGCTCTTTTTCTACCAATCAACAAAAATTTAATTCATGAATACACATATCAAGAGGTCTTTTCAAGAGTTATGATGGGGTTAGGGTCAAGGTAGGAATGTATTTGGTTAAGTGGACTAAAATCCGAATCCTTGATTAACCTAAACTTCCCACCTAACCTAAGACACTCTATGTAACTACAATGCAAATCCTAACTACCTATTGACTATCTTTACACACATTCATGCACCTTGATATTTTTTAATACACATCATATGCATTGATATCATTATTTACTTTTGGGCATTTTGTCTCTTTTTTATTGCTTTCTCTTTTTCTTTGCTCTTTCTCTTTTTTTAATATGTATATATGGTAAGGAATATATATATATATATATATATATATATATATATATATATATATATATATATATATATATATATATATATATATATATATATATATAAAGGAGTTAATGTATATGATTAAACTGTTAGATGCATGAATAGGTGCCTAAACTATTTTCACATTTTCATATAAGAATACAAGATACCCGATTCCCAAACCAAGTATTTCCCAAACCTAATTTCCCAACACTTAATTCATGTACACTCTCACGAGTCTAAGCTAACCAAGGATTCAAATTAGGGACATTTATTGTTTTCCGCTTAGAGTTAGTGATGTGATAAAGTAAAGAACAAATGGGGTAAATAGGCTCAACATTGGTTTGCAAGGGATAATGAAAGGGTAAGGCAATATGGGTATGTGAGCTATAGTGAAATAAAGGCCTCAATCACGTAAATTCATTCATACATCAAACAATGGAAATATAAAATCAAGCAAGACAAAGATCATAATCTTAGAGAGAGCAACACACACCAAAATAAAACATTGGTTGATAAGATGCAACCAATCAAATAGGCTCAAAATCTCACTGAGTTTGTGTATTCGAGCACTAAAATAGTTTCTTGGAAAAGAAATTATCAGTTCAACTAAGTAGTACCTAAATGCAAGCAACTAACTACACATGCGATCTATCATGTAATGAAACAACTAACTAACAAAGAAGATTAAGAATTGCTGTTGGAAAAGAAAGTAGTTACCCACAAAAGTCGGTCTTGACCTCTCCACACATAAAAATTGCACCATCCTAGGTGCATGCAAAGATGAGTAAAGTGGATTAGGGTGGGTTGCTATAACTGATGAGCTTTTTCAAAGGATTGTGTGCAGGGACTTGTTGTGCGCCCCATTAATGAGCGGATATTTTATACGCTTTTTGGCATATTTTTCATATAGTTTTTAGTATGTTTGATGTAGTTTTTATTAAGTTTTTACAGGTTTTAGTGTTAAATTCACATTTTTGGATTCCAATATGAGTTTTGTGCTTTTGTACCATTTCATGTATTTTCTGGCTGAATTTGAGGTGCAGAAGCAGAAGTCTGATCCAGAGACAGAGAAAGCACTGCAGATGCTGTCCAGATCCAACCTCCTTGCACTCAGAAGAGCTTTTCTGGAGCTGAAAAAGTCCAAATGGAGCGTTCTCAACGGCTATGGAAAGAGGACTTCTAGAGCTTTCTAGCAATGTATAACAGTCTATACTTTGCTGCGAAGTAGAAGGCCCAAAACTAGCGTCCAACACCAGCCTCTTGCCCCCTTTCTGGCATCCAGCGCCCAAGGAGCAGAGTCCAGCATTCAAACGCCCAGAGAGAACCCCTAGCCAGCGTTTCACACCCAAAAGACCTTATAGCACGTGGATCTCTTTAAATCTCAGCCTAAATACTCACCAAGTGGGCACCAGAAGTGGATTTTAGCACTAAAAAGAAAATTTTACCCTCACTAGTCATTAGTTTAGTATTTAAGAGTTATTTTTCGCATATCGTAGAGACTTTTACACACCATATTTAAATTTTTACTTTGTATTTTACTTTCAATATGAGTTTCCAAACCTCCTAGGTTGAGGGGAGGAGCCCTGATGAGTCCTATGAATTAATAAAAGTATTACTGTTTCTTCTTTGATCCGTGTCTGATTTATTTCTAAGATGTATATTCGCTCTTCAACAAGGTGAATAGGATGATCAGTGACAATCAGCTCTGTTCATCATACTAAGACGAACGTGCCTAAAAAACACCCGCGTCAACTTAGGATCGTGTGAATACGTAGCCGGAAAGCACGAACCAATAGCTATGTTTATACATCACTTAGACGGTCCACGACTTCGTTGGGGACTTCTCGAGACACTAGTTCAGCCAATTTTTAGAGAGATTAGGGTCTCCATGGTATAGGCTAGAATCCAAAGAAGAAGCATTCTCTGATCCGGAAGATTTGACCTTGTCTATGGCGTTTTGAGTAGGATCGCCAAGAGAATGAACTGCTAGAGTTTCACCCTCCGTCAGATTGAATGACCACAGTCAATGGCATTTGATCTGCAGCATAGGAGATCAATGACCATGGGCAGTGGCTTTGATCACATACAGCCTGCCATAGAAGAGATCATTCACAAGCAAAGAAGACAGTGATACCAGATTTTATTCAGAAAGGCAAAGCAACTCCAATCCCTCAACATATCTCTATTATTGATTCCATTTAATTCCTTATTCCTGTTTACCTTCCAATATAACAAGTACTCATACAAAATTCAAACCAACTCCTTCGATTCGCCAGACTAAGACCTACAAGATAACCATAGCTTGCTTCAAACCACAATCCTCGTGGGATCGACCCTGACTCACTCAGGTATTACTTGGACGACCCAGTGCACTTGCTGGTACAACTGTATGAAAGTGTGGGTATTCGTGCACCAAGTTTTTGGTGCCGTTGTCCGGGATTGTTCGAGTTTGTTTAAACCGACGGATTGTCTTGCTCCCTAGATCAAATATTGTCTTTGATTTTTGCAAGAATATTTTATTTTATTTTATTTTTTTCTTTTCTTTTATTTTTCAAAAATTTTAAACCTTTTTCAAAAATAATTTTTCTTTTCTTTGTTTAATTTTTGTTCTTCGTTTGAATCTTACCTGTTCCTGTTTTTCAATTCCAAAAATTTTAAAACTTTTTCAAAAACAACTTTCAAACAGTTTATTTTCAAGCATCCTTAGCTTTCTGTTTGAGTCTTGTGTTCATGTTCTTGGTTAAAAATTTCGAAAATCCTGAGTCCCTTTTCTAAAAATTTTTCAAAATTATTGTCTTTTTGTTTGAGTCTTTGTTTTTGTTCTTAAGGCAATTTTTGATTTTTGTGGTATCTTTCTTTCTAAAAATTTTCAAAAATAGTGTCTTCTTGTTTGAAGCTTGTGTCAAATTTCTAAGTTTGGTGTCTTCTTGTTATTTTTCTTTTAATTTTCGAAAATTTGTGTTTAGTTTTCTAAAAATTTTAAATTTGATGTTCTTTGTGTGTTCTTATGTTCTTTAAATTTCTTGAGTTTTGTTGTTTGTGTTCTTGTGTCTTTTACTTATTTTTCTCTATCATTATTAAATTCAAAAAAAATAAATATATATCTTTTCAAATTTTAATTTTCAATATTTTCGAAATTTTTAAATAAAAATTCAGATTTTAATTTCAAAATTTTATCTTATCTTATCTTAGTTTTCAATTTTCAAAATCCAAATCTTTTCAAAAAATAAAAAACATATCTTTTTCAAAAAAAAATCATATCTTTTTCAAATTTTATCTTATCTTTTTCAATTTTCAAATTAAGAATTCAAATTTTATTTTTTAAAATTAAATCTTTTTCAAAATAAAATTTCAAAATCTTATCTTTTTCATATCTTTTTCAAATATTTTTTGTTACTTATTTTATCTTTTCTAACTTCAAGTTTTAAAATTAAATCTCTTTCAAATCTATTTAACATCTTTTCTTATCTTTTCAATTTCAAATTTAAATGTTTTCTTATCTTATCTCTTATATTATTTTAAATTTAAATATTTTCTTAATTAATTAACTACCTTCTCTCTCCTCTTTATTAAAACTTCCTAACTAACTTCTTCTCTCTTTTAATTTTTGAAAATTCTCTTCTTCTTCTCTCTCTTCTATTTTTGAAATTTAATAACTAAAATTTAAATTCTTTTTAATTAATTAATTTTAGTTTCGGTTTAAATAAATAAATAAAATAAAAACAAAAATATTTTAATTTTTATTCATCTCTTCTACTCCTATCTCTTCTTCTATTCCTATTTCTGTTTCCTCTTTTACTACCTTTCTTCACCATGAACCCAAATGGGAATGAAGAGTTTAGAAGAACTCTAGGATCCTAAATAAATCCCACTGCTGACTTCTATGGGAGAAGTATTAGCATACCTCACATCAAAGCAAGTAGCTTTAAATTAAACCTTCAACTCATTACCATAGTGTAGCAAACCTGCCAGTTTTCTGGACTTCCCTAGGAAGAACCTACAGAATTCTTAGCAAATTTCTTAAAGCTTGCTGATACTGTACACCAGGAGGGAGTAGACCAAGATGTCTACATATTATTGCTTTTTTCTTTTGCTCTAAAGGACCAAGCAAAGAGGTGGTTGGATAACCAGCCTAGATCTAGCTTGAAAACTTGGACACAGTTAGCAGAAAAGTTTTTAAATCAATACTTTCTTCCAAGAAAGATGACCTAGCTGAGACGATGTCTGTGGAAGGTATCGGAGGATGCTAAAGAAATGTCCCACTAAAATATTTTCAGAATGGGTACAATTAGACATATTCTATTATGGACTTTTAGAAATGGCTAGAATGTCTTTGGACCACGCTGCTGGTGGATCCATACACATGAGAAAGACCATTGAAGAAGCTCAAGAGCTTATTGAATCTAACCCTTCAAAGCAAGATAGCCCACTGACTCAGCAACTACACGACCTTGCCCAGCAGATACTGGAACTGCAAGAGTCATTGCGAGAAACTCAGGATTCTAACAGAAATATAGAAGCCCAGTTGAGTCAGACAAGGCAGCAGTTATCTAAGCAGATAAAAGATGAATACCAGGCTATCCAACTAAGAAGTGGGAAATCCTTGAACACCCAACCTCAGTACAATAAGAAAGAAAATCCCATAGAGGAGAACCAGGTCTCTATGCAAGATGACTCTGGGCATTCAAACGCCCAAGGAGGAAGCACTCTTGGCGTTGAATGCCAGAAAAGGGGTAGCAACAAGGGCGTTGAATGCCCAAGCACAGGAGGACAGCCATATACTGATAACAACCCTTCTAAGCAAGCTAATAATCCCCTTCCAACACACATGGCATTCAGCCTTCATCAACCAAGATTGATGATTACATGGCTAAGATGTCATTTCCTCAAAAACTCTGTCAAGAGGAAAAGGATAAACAGTTTGCCCGCTTTGCAGAATATCTCAGAACTTTAGAGGTCAATATTCCTTTTGCAGAGGCTCTTAAACAGATACCTTCTTATGCAAAGTTCATGAAGGACATCTTAAGTCATAAGAAGGATTGGAAAGAGATAGAAACAGTTCTCCTCATTGAAGGATCCTGGAAGCTTTATGATACCATGCACTCTAGGTGATGCTTGTAGAAGGACAGCCCTATGTGACCTTGGAGCAAGCATCAACCTAATACCTTCTTCATTAATAGAGAAGCTTTGTTTGACTGAGAAAGTCAAACCAACCTGCATATGCCTTCAACTTACTGATGGTTCCATTAAAATTCCATCAGGGGTAATTGAAGACATGATTGTCAAGGTTGGACCCTTTGTCTTTCCCACCAACTTTGTGGTATTGGACATGAAAGTGCACAAGAGTGCATCCCTTATCCTAGGAAGACCTTTCCTAGTTACAGGACAGACCCTCAATGATGTTGAAAGAGAGAAGGTAACCTTAAGAGTCAATGAGGAAAAGTTTGTACTGAATGCTATCAAAGCTATGCAGCATCTAGACATTCCTGAGGAATGCATGAGCATTGACCTCATTAATTCCCTGGTGGAAGAGGTCAACATGGCCGGGAGCCTAAAGGAAGGGCTAAATGAGATCCTTGATGATACTCAGCATGATTCAGAGGAACGTCTGGAGAGCTCTGAAGAAAAGGATAAGCCTCCAAAGCTTGAGCTTAAGCCATTACCATCATCCCTGAAATATGCATTTTTGGGAGATGGAGACAACTATCCTGTGATTATAAGCTCTGCTTTAGAGCCATAGGAAAAGAAGCACTAATTAAAGTGCTCAAAACACATAGGACCGCCCTTGGGTGGACTATAAGTGACCTTAAGGGCATTAGCCCTGCCCGATACATGCATAAAATCCTGCTGGAGGATAATGCCAAACCAGTAGTGCAAACAGAAAGGCGATTGAATCCAGTTATGAAGGAAGTAGTGCAAGAGGAAGTCACTAAGCTCTATGAGCCTGGGATCATTTATCCCATTTTCGATAGCCCATGGGTGAGCCCTGTCCAAGTTGTTCCCAAGAAGGGAGGCATGACAGTGGTTCATAATGAAAAGAATGAACTGATCCCTAAAAGGACAGTTACAGGGTGGCATATGTGCATTGACTATAGAAGACTCAATGACGCCACCAGGAAAGATCAGTTTCCTTTACCCTTCATTAACCAAATGCTAGAAAGACTAACAGGAGATGCTTTTTACTACTTTTTACTACCTCCACCTACTAATGTCAACGCAATCAGAAGCTTCCCAGGACATGCAGGATTTTACAAGTGGTTCATAAAATTTTTTTCAAAAATTACAAAATCCCTGTGTAATCTCTTGGCCACTAATGTTCTATTCGTCTTTGACTAAGAATGCATGCATGCCTTTGATACTCTAAAAGCCAATCTTGTCACTACTCCTATCTTCTCTGCACCCAACTGGGACTTGTCATTTGAGCTAATGTGTGATGCTAGTGATCATGCAATTTGCATAGTCCTGGGGCAAAGACATGACAAACTTCTGCATGTCATTTATTATGCTAGTCGTGTATTAAATGATGCGCAGAAAAACTACACTACTACAGAAAAGGAGTTACTTGCAGTGGTCTATGCCGTTGACAAGTTCAGATCCTACTGAGTAGGATCTAAGGTCATTATTTATACTGACTATGATGCTCTAAAGTATCTATTCATTGAGCAGGATTCCAATCCCAGACTTAAAAAGATGGGTATTACTCCTGCAAGAGTTTGATATAGAAATTAGAGACAGAAAAAGGACAGAAAATCAGGTGGCTAATCACTTGTTCCGGATTGAGCCAGTAGCAGGGACTTCTTTTCCCTCCACTAATATATCCAAATCCTTTCTATATGAGCAACTCTGTGCCATCCAAACAGTACCTTGCTTTGCAGACATTGCAAATTACAAGGGTACTAGGTTCGTTCCCAAATAGTTTACCAGGCAGCAAGCTCAAAAACTCATGCATGATGCAAAGTACTACCTATGGGATGAACCATATCTCTTTAAGAGATGCTCAGATGGAATAATCCGACGTTGTGTGTCTGCAGAGGAGGCACAGAGAATTTTATGCCATTGCCATAGCTCAGACTATGGAGGACACTTTGGAGGTAAGCGGACAACCACCAAGGTACTCCAAAGTGGCTTTTACTGTCCTACTCTGTACAAGGGATCTAGAGAGTTTGTCTGTAATTGTGATAATTGCCAAAGAGCTGAAAATCTTCCTCATGGTCATGGCATGCCTCAGTAAGGAATCCTGGAGATTGAGCTGTTTGACGTATGGGGCATAGATTACATGGGACCCTTCCTGCCTTCATACTCAAACATCTACATCCTTGTGGCAGTGGATTATGTGTCTAAATGGATTGAAGCAATAGCAACATCCACTAATGACCCTAGAGTAGTAATGAAGTTCCTCCAAAAGAATTGAGAACATCTTCAGTAGATTTGGTGTCCCTAGGACACTAACTAGTGATGAAGGAACTCATTTTTGCAATAGACAGTTGGATTTTGTCTTAAGTCGTTACGGAGTTCGCCATAAAATAGCAATACCGTATGATCCCCAAACAAATGGGCAAGCTAAAGTCTCAAATAGAGAACTAAAGCGAATCTTAGAAAGGACAATAAATGCCTCAAGAAAGGATTGGACTAGAAAGCTTGATGATACTCTGTGGGCATATAGAATAGCTTTCAAAATCCCCATTGGAACTTCACCATATCAGTTAGGATATGGGAAGTCTTGTCATTTACCAATGGAACTAGAACACAAAGCCTATTGGGCTACTACATTCCTCAACCTTGATGCTATGGAAGCAGGAGAGAAACGGATTCTCTAACTAAATAAGTTGGACAAATTCCACTTAAATGTATTTGAAAATGCAAAATTCTATAAGAAAAAGGCAAAAAGGTGGCATGACAGGAAGTTATCTTCCAGAGTCTTTGAACCAGGACAGAAAGTCCTGCTCTTCAACTCAAGACTCAAACTGTTTCCTGGGAAACTCAAATCCCGCTGGATGGGACCATTTGTGATTACCAAGGTATCACCTTACAGACACATAGAACTTCAAGGTAAAGAAACCAGGTTCACTATTAATGGACAGAGGGTCAAGCATTACTTTGGAGGAGATATAGAGCCAGGGGACTCAATACTGTTACTAAGTTAAGTACACTGGCTGGGCCTTTAACGCCCAAAGGGGAGCACAAGCCTAGCGTTAAACGCCAGCCAGGAAGACCTACTTGGGCATTTAACGCCCAAGAGGGAGGACTACTCTGGCGTTAAATGCCATAATGCTAGCATTCTGAGAGTTTAAACGCCAGCCAGATAGCATGGAGGTAATCTCAAAATTCTCATCTTCTCTTGATTCAACTCATCTTTTTCCAATTCAATTTCGAAAATTCTTTGTTTTTTAAGTCAAATTTTGTTCAAATATTTCAATTTCAATTTAATTCCAATTTTAAAAGTATTTTTTTCAAATTTTTTTCAATTTCTTTCAAAATATTTTCTTTTCTTGTTCATATCTTTTATTAAACATTAAAATCTTTTTTCTACTTTTATCTTATCTTTAAAATATTTTATATATTTTTAATATCTTTTCTTATCTTTCAAGTTTAATAAACTTATCTTTTTCTATCTTTTTCAAAAAAATCTTTATCTTTCTCTAATGCTTATTTTCGAAATTCCCTCCCCCCTCCCTATATATATATGACCGTGACTCTCTCCCTCACTCACCACCTCTCATTTGAATTTTATTCTACTCCTTTCTTCTACTTCTCTTTTCTACTTCTTCCTTTCTTAACTTTTGCCTGAGGACGAGCAAATATTCTAAGTTTGGTGTGGAAGGAGCCCTGTTCTCTCATCAAGAACTCAATCCCATGGTTTCAAGAAGTGGCGAAGCCACCCCAAAGAACAAGAAAGAAGACAAACATGTTCGATTCTTTACCAAGTTGCATGAAGAATATTATCACAAGATAATGAGTAAGAGGCCAATAATCCCTGAAGTGGGATTCAAATTAGGAGAAGAAGAATATCCGGAGATCCAAGAGCAAATTCGAAGGAGAGGCTTGGAGATTCTAACTGAACCTGAATTTAAAGTTGAATATAATATGATCCATGAATTCTATGTAAATCTATGGATGATAGATAAGCAAAAGGAAGATGGAACCACATTCCATACCTTTTGCACTATGGTATGGGGAGGTGGTGCGGAATTTACGACCACAAACTAACCGGTAAGTGCACCGGGTCGTACCAAGTAGTACCTCAAGTGAATGAGGGTCGATCCCACGAGAATTGATGGACTAAGCAACAATGGTTGATTAATTTACTTAGTTAGACAAATAGAAAATGGTGTTTGAGAGTTTAAAAAGTATTAAACAAGAAACTCGGAATATCAGAAGACAGGCAAATAAATAAGTTGGGAATAAAATATAGAGAAAGCAGTTAAGGCTTCAGAGTTATCTATTTTCCGGATTTACTTTTCTTATTAATTTATTTTAATCATGCAAGATTTAATTCCTGGCAAAAACTATATATGACTAAACCCTAATTCCTTAGACCTTTTTAGTCTCCTCTAAAATTCATCAACCGCCAATTCCTTGGTCAATTAATTCCAAATAGAGGGTGAAGTTCAATTCTAGTTATATGCCACAAAAATCCTAATTATCCAGATATAAGAGGATTATGTGTCATGTATCGTGTTAAATCCATATAATTAGAAATTTAGGAGAATATGTTTTCAAACTGTTGTTCAAGTAAAGAGCTTTTCCCAGTTATACAAGAACTCAATTTGAAAGAGGGCCATACTTTTGTTCCACCCAAATTCATAAAATAAAGAACGAAAACAATTCTTGAATTATACATCAATACATGAATTAAAATAGACAAAAACAATAGAATCAACCCATACAATAGACAGAGCTCCTAACCTTAACAGTGGAGGTTTAGTTGCTCATGGTTCAAAGAAAAACTAGGATTCAGGTAAACTGTAATTTACAGAATGAGATGGAATAATTTCCAGAAGAAAAGTCTTTCATTTTTATATCTAATCCTAATTAATTTAAAATCTATTTTCTAAAATTAAAATAATATCTTTTTCTATTTTAAAATAAAATTTAAATTTAAATCAGAATTAATTAAATAATCTGCACTTTGTAACGTGGGGACCACTTGGTTTCCTAGGATCCACGCCTAACTTCATGCTGTTCACCACACAAGGTGCCTAACTTGAAGTCACGATAATTGTTGCGTGTTGTTGATGCTGTCTTGCGCCTAACTTGAGAAATCTCAAGTTAGGCGCAGCCTAGGCAGAGCTTCTTGGGCGTTCTTCTTTCATCCTTGCGCCTAACTTGAGAATCTCAAGTTAGGCGAAACCTTGGCTGCGCTGGTGGAGAAGAAGTATATATATTGTTAGAAATCTATAGAAGTTAGCTTTCCAACGCCACTGAAATCACGTTCATCGGACCTTTGTAACTTGAGATATTTGGGTTTGAGTGCAGAGAGGTCAAGGTTGACAGCATCATTCGCCTTCTTCTATTTTTCTGTGGAAACTCCATCAGATACAGCCAAATGCTACCTAAAATAAACAAAATTACACAAGATTCAAAGTAGCATCCATAGTGGCTAAAAGATAATTAATTCTTGATTAAACTCAACAATTTAAATGCAAATTTACTAGGAAAAGATAGGAAATATGCTCATGCATCAAAACACCAAACTTGAATTGTTGCTTGTCCTCAAGCAACCAAAACTAATATAAGCTTAGGATGTGAATTTGCATGAGAGTGAGAGTTCAATTAAACTCATGTCTCTTCTTGAAGTGGGGTTTACAACTACAATCCTGAATAGGTTTAGCAGCTCACTATCCTTTGAATCAGACGAATGTTACTGTCATTCGGAATTAGAATACGGATAATATTATGAATTCTCTAGTCTTTTATATTTCAGTTTAATCCTTGAACACAACAAATTTCTTTTTGGTGCTTTGCACCTTGAGCCTAGCTGTGACTTTAAGTATTTTGTCTCAAGTTTCACTTGACACAAAAACACCACAAGCACTTAACGGAGAAACTTTCTTTAAGTTTTGGTTTTTTTTTCCTTCAGTTACTCCCAGACAGTGGTGCTCAAAGCCTTTGGCATACTCTGTTAAATTCATTTGATCTCGACTCTTAGTGTTCTGTCTCAAGGATTACTTGACACAATCACACCACAAGCATATGACCAGGGAAACAACTCTTTGATCTTTTAATCATATGTGACCTCCCTAGTCATTGATGCTCAGAGCCTTGGACCTTGCTTTTATTATTATATATTTTTTTTCTTTTGCTGTTTCTTTTGCTTCAAGGATTAAACTGTCACTTATTGCAGAGAATTCATAATAGTTCTCTAAATTCCTGTTCCTTGTATATCAACATTCTTTGATTCAAATTTAAATATGCACTATTCATGTCATGCATTTAGAGTCATAGAAAATACCACCACATTTGGATAAATGAGACTACTCTTAAAATTAAACTCAATTTCTCAAGCAATACATCACTTCTTTTCTTTTCTTTTTAGATTCAAGTTTAATGAGTAGTACATGAAACATTTTTTTTACTAAAAGCAAATGACAGAATGAAATTAAATCTAAGAACTGAAAGTACTAAAGATCATGCAGGCAATCAAAGCAACAAAAAACAGAAGACAACAAAATAAGAATGGAAGAGAAATAGAATGAAAGGAACTCAACCACCTCAGTTATCCTAGTGGCCATCTCATTCTTCTGGTTGTGCTCTTCCGTGAAGATGATTTGCCTCCCTTTGGTGCTATTTAAAATAAACAGAAAAGCCAAAAAGCGAAGCAACAACACCAAACTTAAAAATTTGCTTGTTCTCAAGCAAAGAAGAACTGAAAACAGAGAGGGACATAAAAAGACATACGATGGAGTAAAAACAAATAGTATTAGAAAAGAAGAATAAAATGATAAAAGAAGAAAAAAATGTTAAAATAATTAAAATATATATATATTATCTCTTTGTGTTGTTTTTTTTTTTTATTTTATATATATAGTTATTTATCTTTTTATTTAATATATATATGTATAGAAAGGAGGGGCGAATATATATAAAAGTAGGGGGGTTATATATATATGTATATAATATGGGGGGGAGGAAGGGTACGTGTATGGGAAGGGAAGGATATGAATGAGGGGGTAGGTGGGGTGGTCACAGGAATTGGGAAGGGAGTTGGTCACGGGAATTGGAAGGGTGGGTGCAGGTGTTACGGGCAAAAGGGAAGAGAATCAGGGGCATGGGTTGCTATTATTATTTTTTTATTTTTTTTAATTTTTATTTATTTATTTATTTATTTTAATTTTTTTTCTTTCAATTCTCCCACGCTGAACTTGGAGATAGGCAAAAATTTTTTGAAGTGTTCGGTTCCTGTTCTAAAATAGCTGCATGATCAAAACACACGTAAAACGAAAGAAAAACAGAAAAAACTCAATAAAAATCAAATAAATAAGAAAACCACTACTACAAAAAATAACTAAGGATACGAAATTATCGGGTTGCCTCCCGACAAGCGCTTCTTTATCGTCACTAGCTTGACGGTCAGCTCCTCTAAGGAAGAGGATCATAAGGGCTTAGCTCTTCCCCCTTACTTTGAACTTCTTTCCTGTGTCTCCATAAAATAGCTCAATATGCTCTAGAGAGAGGATTCTGTTTACTGTATAAATCCACACTGGATTGTTAGTCAACACCACTTTCATTCCTAGGGAGAAACCTTCAGTAGGGATCTTTTTGTTTCTCCATCCTCTGGGTACTTTCTTCTTTTTAGGAACCTCCTCCTTGGTGGATGATGCATTCCCGACACCAAACTTAGGTTTGATGTCAGGAGAAATTTTATTGATTGTCACCAAAGGAGGTTTGAGCTGCAGATTCTACTATGCATCATCAGGGGGTTCTTGAAGGTTTGGATTAATAAGCTCGGTCTGCATGCACCTCTCTTCTTCACCTACTGAATGTATATCTTTGAAGATATGAAAGACTAGTTGCTCATCATGCACTCTTAGCACTTATTCAACTACTTCTACATCAATCAGAGCTCTTCTAGTGGCTAGAAATGGTATTCCTAGAATTATAGAGGCATTCTCATCCTCCCCTGTGTCAAGAATCACAAAATCTACTGGGAGGAAGAACTTACCCACTTTGACCAAGATATTCTCCACTAATCCGTATGCATGCTTCATAGATTTGTCTGCCATCTGTAATGCTATCCTTGTGGGTTGTGCCTCTTGGATTTGCAGCTTCTTCATCACAAACAAGGGCATTAAATTGATGCTTGCTCCCAAAACACATAATGCTCTCTCAAAGGTTGTGCTCCCAATGGTGCATGGAATTTGAAAGCTCCCTGGATTCGGCATCTTCCTTGGCAAGTTATTCTGAATGATGGCACTACATTCCTTAGTCAGGATCATTATCTCGTCTCCCTTTAAAGGCTTCTTCTTTGACAACAGCTACTTCATGAAATTGACATAGAGAGGCATTTGCTCCAAAACCTCCACAAAAGGAATATTGATTTGCAACTTTCTGAAGACTTCCAAGAACTTTGAACACTGCTTGTCCTTGGTCTCCCTTTGAAGTCTTTGAGGATATGGCATTTTAGGCTTGTACTTAGGAGCCTTTGTCAATGTAGGATAAGTGTCAAGAGAGTCTGGGAATGGGTTGTTCGCACGCTTTGGAGGGGTGTGCTCTACTTCTTCCTTCTTCTCCTCTAGAGCTTCTTTTTCAATTGGCTCCTTATTAACTTGTGCTTCCGTACTTGCCACTTGTCCACTTATCAAGGTGATGCCTTGCATTCCTCTCTTGGATTCACCACTGTATCACCAGGAAATGTATTTGAGGACCTCTCAGGTATTTGCTTGCTCAGTTGGCCCATTTGCACCTCCAACTTTCTAATGGAAGCTCTGATTTCCTGCATAAAACTTTTCATCATCTCCCAATTAGAATCTTGTTGGGGTTGAGAATTTACCTGCTGAGATGATTGTTGTTGATGAGACTAAAATTGGCGGTTATTATGATTCTTCTGTTAGAAACCGCCCTGAGAATCATTATTGACATTCTGAGATCTCTGAGGTTGGTCCCTCCACCCAAAATTTGGGTGATTTCTCCACCTCTGATTGTATGTCTTAGAGTATGGATCATTATTCGGGTTTCTAGGACCACTCCCCATGTAATTTACCTGTTCAGAAGTAGATTGAGCATAATCATAATTTTCATTTTGTATAAAATCACCTATCATATCGTAAGGGACCTCTTGAGGTGTATTCTGAATGTTGACAGCTGAAACTTGTATTCCACTCAACTGTTGAGTAATTAAATTTATCTACTAACTCAAAATTTTATTCTGAGCAAGGATAGTATTAAGAGCTTCTACTTCCATAACACCTTTCTTCTGAGGAGCTACAAAGTTCACATGATTGCTGTTAGATGAGTATAAATATTGATTGCTAGCAACCAACTCAATAAGCTCAATAGTCTCCTCTAGTGTCTTCTTCATGTGCAATGAACCACCCACAGAATTATCTAAGCACATCTTGGAGATTTTACCCAAGCCTTCATAAAAGATATCTAGTTGTGTCCATTTGGAAAATATGTCTGGAGGGCATTGCCTAGTCAGTAGCTTGTATCTCTCCCAAGCTTCATAAAAAGTCTCACCATCCTTCTGCCTAAAGGTCTGAACCTCCACCCTAAGCTTAGTTAGCTTTTTTGGTGGAAAAAAATTAGTAAGAAACCAGTAACAACCTTGTTCCAAGTATCCAAACTCTCCTTGAGTTGAGAATCTAGCCATAATTTTGCTCTATCCCTCAGAGCAAATGGGAAGAGCATGAGTTTGTATACCTCAGGGTTCACTCCATTTGTCTTCACAGTATCACAAATCTGCAGAAAATTAGAAATAAATTGATTTGGGTCTTATTGGGGAAGACCATGATACTGACAGTTTTGTTGCACCAGGGTGACCAGTTGTGGCTTCAACTCAAAGTTGTTTACAGCTATAGGAGGTACTACAATGCTCTTTCAATAAAGATCTACAGTAGGAGCGGTGTAAGAGCCAATCACTCTTCTGGATTGCTCATTCCCAACTGGATTTGCCATATTGGCATTAGCAGCATTATTCTTATCCATAGTGAATTTTGCAGCCTTGCAAAGGCTTACTTGTTGCAAACGCTGCCTGAAAATTTTTTCAGGTTCATGATCAAAGTCTAAGAGAGGTTCATTGTCTCTGTTCCTACGCATAAATAGACAGAAGACAAGAAAAAATGGAACTCTCTACGTCAGAGTGCAGAGAATTCCCAGTGAAGTAACCTGTGTAAAGAGATAAAAGTACTGAATAAAACAAATTCTAAAATTTGAAAATTATTATTAAAATTAAGATAAAAAAATTTCGAAATTAAAATAAGACTAACTAGGAAACACCTAACTTAATTTCAGAAATTAAGAAAAATTAAATATATGATGTAATAAAATATATATATATATATATATATATATTTGAAATTAAAGACAAAAATAAAATAAAGCTAATAAAGTATAAAAAGATAAGAATTAATTGAAAGGAAACAAAACAAAAATAAAAGAAAATAAAAAAAGAAAGATAGATAAGGAACGGACAAAAATTTGGAAAGAAAAATTAAAAACCAAAAGGAAGTAAAAAAATAAAGAACGGGGACTGGGAATGGAAAACGAAAAAAAGAAGAAAAAATAAAAGAAAAAAAGAAATAAAATGAGAAATAAAAATTAATAATTATAAAATAAAACTAATTAAAAAAATTACCTAATCTAAGCAATCAAACAACGAGTAGTTATCAATTACAATCAATCTCCGGCAACGGTGTCAAAAACTTGGTGCGAAATTTACAACCACAAACTAATCGACAAGTGCACCAGGTCGTACCAAGTAGTGCCTCAAGTGAATGAGGGTCGATCCCACGAGAATTGATGGACTAAGCAACAATGGTTGATTAATTTACTTAGTTAGACAAACAAAAAATGGTGTTTGAAAGTTCAAAAAGCATTAAACAAGAAACTCAGAATATCATAAGACAGGCAAATAAATAAGTTGGGAATAAAATATGGAGAAAGCAGTTAAGGCTTCAGAGTTGTCTATTTTCCGGATTGACTTTTCTTATTAATTTATTTTAATCATGCAAGATTTAATTCCTGACAAACTATATATGACTAAACCCTAATTCCTTAGACCTTTTTAGTCTCCTCTAAAATTTATCAACCGCCAATTCCTTGGTCAATTAATTCTAATTAGAGGGTGAAGTTCAATTCTAGTTATATGCCACAAAAATCCTAATTACCCAGATATAAGAGGATTATGTGTCACGTATCGCGTTAAATCCAGATAATTAGAAATTTAGGAGAATATGTTTTCAAGCTGTTGTTCAAGTAAAGAGCTTTTTCCAGTTATACAAGAACTCAATTAGAAAGATGGTCATACTTCTGTTCCACCCAAATTCATAAAATAAAGAACGAAAACAATTCTTGAATTATAAATTAGTACATGAATTAAAATAGACAAAAACAATAGAATCAATCCATATAATAGACAAAGCTCCTAACCTTAACAGTGGAGGTTTAGTTGCTCTTGGTTCAGAGAAAAAATAGGATTCAGGTAAACTGTAATTTACAAAATGAGATGGAATAATTTCCAGAAGAAAAGTTTTTCCTTTTATATCTAATCCTAATTAATTTAAAATCTATTTTCTAAAATTAAAATAATATATTTTTTCTATTTTAAAATAAAATTTAAATTTAAATCAGAATTAATTAAATAATATGCGCCTTGTAACGTGGGGACCACTTGGTTTCCTAGGATCCACGCTTAACTTCATGTTGTTCACTACACAAGGCGCCTAACTTGAAGTCATGCTAATTGTTGCATGTTGTTGATGTTGTCTTGCGCCTAACATGAGAAATCTCAAGTTAGGCGCAGCTTGGGCAGAGCTTATTGGGCGTTCTTCTTTCATCCTTGCGCCTAACTTGAGAAATCTCAAGTTAGGCGCAACCTTGGCTGCGTTGGTGGAGAAGAAGTATGAACTATTATATATCGTTGGAAAGCTCTGGAAGTTAGCTTTCCAACGCCACTAAAATCACATTCATTGGATCTCTTTAACTCGAGAGATTTGGGTTTGAGTGCAAAGAGGTCAGGGTTGACAACATCATTCGCCTTCTTCTCTTTTTCTGCAGAAACTCCATCAGATCCAGCCAAATGCTACCTAAAATAAACAAAATTGCACAAGAATTAAAGTAGCATCCATAGTGGCTAAAAGATAATTAATTCTTGATTAAACTCAACAATTTAAATGCAAATTCACTAGAAAAAGATAGGAAAGATGCTTACGCATCAGGAGGATCATGTACTTTCATCTAGATAAGGTGAGAAATCTCTTCAAATTACCCTTGCAGAGGGATGATCATGACTCCTACAACAGAAGGGTGGTATCCAACCAAGAGCTGGATCAAGTCTTAGAGGACATATGCTTGCCTGGAACTCAATGGATTGAGAACACAAAAGGCCAGCCATGCCAGGTGAAAAGGGTAAACCTCAAGCCAGTTGCTAGATGTTGGCTAGACTTCATTGGGAATTCTATACTCTCCACAAGTAACTGCTTTGAAGTCAATATTCCAAGAGCTGTGATGATTCACTGCATCATGATGGGGAATGAGGTGGAAGTCCACCAAATAATTCCCCATGAGATTTACAAGCTGGCAAACAAGGGGTCTACTAACGCCATGCTGGCTTATCCAAATCTCATGTTTTGCCTATGCCAAGAGGCCAAGGTTCTGATCTAAGTGGACAACTTTATTCCAGTGGAAAATCCAATAACCAAGCAGGTGATAGAGAGCTCCAAGATAAAAGAGGATAATCTCAAAAGAAGGCACCTGAGCCTTCCCAAGAGATCCCTCCAATTGAGTATTGGAACGAGCTAAAAGCATCTGTAATACACTTGCAGAGCACTCTAGATCTTCTCAGAGAGGAGCAGAAATATCAGACTAGCATAATTTGTAAATTGATCAAGGAGCAAGAGAAGCAAAGGCGTGAGATGGAGGAGTTGAAGCGCCAGAAGCTCTCCCTTGAAAAGTCCAGCGCCCCTCAAGTTGAAGAATCCAACACCCCTCAAGCTAAAGGTTGTTGTGTTTCAACCCTGTAACTATTCCTATTCCTGTCTCACGTATTTCCATCATAATTTAGAGTTGCATGATCACTAGTAATATTTAAGTCTTTATTTATTTTTATTTTATATTTTTATGTCTTTTAGTTTTTAGGATTACATAATCATTAGTAGTAGTTAAGTAAATTTTATTTTTCCAATTAGCTAAAAATTATTCCTCTTATTATCATTAAACATGAATAAAATAGTGAATTTTTTTAGAAGAATTAAAGATACATGAATTTTCAATTTTTATAGAGAAGAATAGTCAATTATTTTGATGTGGTGACATTGCTTTAGTTTTCTGAATGTATGAATAAACACTGCATGTGTGAAGTTGGAATTTTAGGAAGCTGACTTTTAGAAGAATGAGGAAAAAGGAAAAGTGTTATTGATAATCTGAAAAATCCATAAAATTGATTCTTGAAGCAAGAAAAAGCAGCAAATATATATATATATATATATATATATATATTGCAAAAAAGAAGCGAGAAAAAGCAGAAAAAACCAATAGCTCTTTAAACCAAAAGGCAAGAGCAAAAAGTCAATAACCCTTTAAACCAAAAGACAAGGGTGAAAGGACCCAAGGCTTTGACCATCAGTAGTTAGGAGGGCCTAAAGGAATGAAATCCCAGCCTAAGCGGCTCAATCAAGTTGTTCCTAACCATGTGCTTGTGGCATGAAGGTGTTGAGTGAAAAGCTTGAGACTGAGCGGTTAAAATCGTGGTCCAAAGCAAAAAAAGTGTGGTTAAGAACTCTAGACACTTCTATCTGGAGATTCTAGCAAAGCTGAATCACAATCTGAAAAGGTTCACCCAGTTAAAGTGTCTGTGGCATAAATGTATCCGGTGGTTATACTGGAAAACAAAGTGCTTAGGGTCACGGCCAAGACTCTGAAAGCTGTGTTCAAGAATGAAAAAGAACTAAACTATGAGAGTCAATAATATTATATGGATTCTAAGTTCCAAAAAAGACCAGCCATTTTGAGTTTCAATGGATAGTGAGAAGCCAAAACTATTTAGAAGCAAAAAAGCTACCAAGTCCCGCTCATCTAATTGAACCTGAGCTCCACTGGAAATTTCGAAATTTATTGTATATTAGTCTTCTTTTCATCCTATTTTATTTTTAGTTGCTTGAGGACAAGCAACAGTTTAAGGTTGGTGTTGTGATGAGCGGATATTTTATACGCTTTTTGTGATAGTTTTCATAAAGTTTTTAGTATGTTTCGTGTAGTTTTTATTAAGCTTTTATAGGTTTTAGTGTTAATTTCACATTTTTGGATTCCACTGAGTTTTTGTGTTTTTGTACAATTTCAGGTATTTTCCGGCTGAATTTGAGGAGCAGGAGCAGAAGTCTGATCCAGAGATAGAGAAAGCATTGTAGATGCTGTCTAAATCTAACCTCCTTGCACTCAGAAGAGCTTTTCTATAGCTATAGAAGTTCAAATGGAGTGTTCTTAATGATTATGGAAAGCTGACTTCCAGATCTTTCTAGCAGTGTATAATAGTCCATACTTTGCTGCGGAGTAGAAGGCCTAAAACTGGCGTCCAACGCCAGCCTCCTGTCCCCTTTATGGCTTCCAGCGCCCATGGAGCATAGCCCAATGTCCAAACCCCCAGAGAGGACTCCCAAGCCAGTGTTTCACACCCAAAATACCTTATAGAATGTAGATCTCATTAAAGCTCAGCCCAAACACTCACTAAGTGGGCTTCGGAAGTGGATTTTAGCACTAAAAAGACTGCTTTACCCTTACTAGTCATTAGTTTAGTATTTTAGAGTTATTTTTCACATATCATAGAGACTTTTACACACTATATTTAAATTTTTACTTTGTATTTTTCTTTCAGTATGAGTTTCTAAACCTTATAGGTTGAGGGGAGGAGCCCTATTGAGTCCTATGAATTAATAAAAGTATTACTATTTCTTCTTCAATCCGTGTCTGATTTATTTCTAAGATGTATATTCGCTCTTCAACATGGTGAATAGGATGATCAATGATAATCAGCTCTGTTCATCATACTAAAACGAATGTGCCTGACAAACATCCGCGTCTACTTGGGATCATGTGAATACGTGGTCGGAAAGCATGAACCAATAGCTATGTTTATACATTTCTCAGACGGCTAATCCACGACTTCGTTGGGGTCTTCTCGAGACACCAGTTCAGCCGATTTCTAAGAGATTAGGGTCTCCGTGGTATAGGCTAGAATCCAAAGAAGTAGGATTCTCTAATTCGGAAGATTCAACCTTGTCTGTGGCATTTTGAGTAGGATCGCCAAGAGAATGAACTACTAGAGCTTCACCCTCCATCAGATTGAATGACCACAGTCAATGGCATTTGATCTGCAGCATAGGAGATCAATGACCTGGGCAGTGGCTTTGATCACATACAGCCTGCCATAGAAGAGATCATTCACAAGCAAAAAAGACAGTGATACCAGAATTTATTCAGAAAGGCAAAGCAACTCCAATCTTTCAACATATGCCTATTATTGATTCCATTTAATTCCTTATTCCTGTTTACCTTCCAATATAACAGGCACTTATACAAAATTCAAACCAACTCCTTCTAATTCGCCTGACTAAGACCTGCAAGATAACCATAGCTTGCTTCAAACCACAATCTTTGTGGGATTGACCCTGACTCGCCTAGGTATTACTTGGATGACCCAGTGCACTTGCTGGTATAGCTATACAAAAGTGTGGGGATTCATGCACTACCCATTTAGAAGTTTTTCTTTTCCCTTCTTGGTGGCCATCCTAAAAGGAGAGAAAAACACAAAAGATTAAGCCCAAAAACAAAGATATCAAAATAAATAATATATATGTAGGCTAATGCCAAATAAGATTGGGGTTCTCAACTACATGGTAGCTATAACATGTAAGTGAGAAAGCAATATAAGCGAATGTCATATCAACTAACACCTGATGCAAGAGTAAAGTCAAAGCATAATTAACTGAAAAGAATACTTGGAAGTATCAAGTTAAAACAAGGATTGACACAGACAAGATTAGTGAGAAAAATGAGAGTAGTTGGTCCCATCCTAACTTAATGATAATGAAGCACAAAAATAATGAAGAATGAGTTATGAAGGACTAAAGCATTAATCTTGTGTGTGGGGCGAAATTTGCAAACGATAAGTAAGAAAAAAAGTGGGTTGTGAAACACAATGTGAGTCCATATCAATGCCCAAATAATGCAAGTATCAGAAAAGATTAAGCATTGATTTAAAAGTATCAGCACCCAACAATATCAAACAAGTCAAGAAGCACCAAAACAATGGAAGAAATATTCAACACCAATGGAAAGATAGCGAACTTAGAAAAGAAAATAAGAACAAACAGCAAATTTAAAATGCAATAAATGAAAGTATGCAAATGCAATAAATAAAAGAGAATGAAAGAGAATAAAGATGAGAAGTGAAATGAATTAAGAAGAAGAAAGGTAGAAAGAAAGAAGGAGAGAAGAAAGAAGAAAGAAATGGGAGAAGAGATTCGATGCATAAGCATCGTCCACGCGCACACGTGGATAGCAGAATGAGGAGGCGACGCGTACGCGTCAGTATGCGTGAGACGTAGAAAAGAGACAATGACGCATGCGCATCGGTCATGTGTGCTCGTGACTACTTTTCGTGCTAGACGCACGAAACCTGCACAATTCCATTACAACTCTCTAGTTTTTGTACCAGAGGCAGCATTTAGAGACGAGGAGTGCCCGTCTGTCACGCCCACGCGTGGATGGCCAAACATTCAAAATGACACGTACGCGTCGGCGAGGTGCATGCTTGGGTTGATTTATACGACTTGGCACCCCTGACTCATGGTTTTAGCACAATTCTCTGGTTTTTGTACCAAAGAGCAGCAGCAGCAATTTTTTTTTTATTTCTTTAAGAACAAAAGCAAATATGCATAATTAAAAAGGATCACACACATATAATGAAGTAAAGGTATGTAAATAAATAAGGAAAAAGCTATAGAAAAGGAAGATCATACCATGGTGGGTTGTCTCCCACCTAGCACTTTTAGTTAAAGTCCTTAAGTTGGACATTTGGTGAGCTCCTTGTTATGGTGGCTTGTGCTTGAACTCATCTTGAAACTTCCACCAATGCTTATATTTCCAATAAGCTCCAACATTTCTAAATAAATTCGTCAAGCCTTGATGAAGTTCTTCACAAGATTTGAGCTCCCAAAGTTGATCCTCTTGTATGTTGGGATCCCAAATCTTGTTTATATACCCGTCTTCAAGTTGATCATCATTATTTCATCTGGGTGGTAAGCAATCTAAATTCTCACTGAGGTATCCAAACAACTTCCTAGACCCATTTAATCTAGCTCTATACCAATCTTTACACTTCAACTTTGAGCATGCAACCATATTGAACCTTGCATGGCAACTCCGACCACTAACCATCTCCATTTTGCTCTTAAAGCCACAAAGAGCTCTAAGTGGACCATCCGTCTCAAGCAAACCATATTCAAGTGGGAAAGTAAAGTTTAAGGATAAGAATTTTATCCACTTCAATGTTGTGTTGGATGGTAATGGCTTGGGGAGAGGTGTTTTCAATAATCCTGCAAGCTCCACTCCCTTGTGTTCTTCTTTGACTACTTCCACCTCTTGGCAAGCTTCTTCAACTTCAACCTCTTCCTCTTGGTAGCTTTCTTCCAATTCAATTTCTTCTTCATTGTGTTCCAAGGATGGGAGGTTTTGTATCTTCTTCTTTGTCCTTTATTTCATGTCCAATGGGAGAGAATTCAATTGTAGATAGAAATTCATCAATTATTGAATCCATCTCTTGATCAACCTTTTCAAAGTCTTCAACCATGATATGCTTTGGAGGTTGCATACCCTCCTCAACATTAAATTCAAACTTCTTGGAAGGAGGCTCTATGGCTTGAGGTTCCCATGGACTCTCAACATCTCCTAAGTCTTCAACCACTTCTTCTTCTTCAATAATTATGGCTTTCTCCAATTGTTCCAATTAGGGGTGGAAACAGGCCAGGCCAGGCCAGGCCAGGCCAGGCTTTACTCTTAATAGGCCAGGCCTGTAATAGAGTATATTGGCCTTAGCCTGGCCTGTAGCCTGGTATAGGCTTTTTAATGAGTACTGAGCCTGGACTATTATTAAATCTGGCCTGGCCTGAAGCCTGTCAATAGGCCTGTTTTTTTAATAATAATTAAATTTAAGATATAATTTAATTTTTAAAATTATAAAATATAAAATAATAAATTTATGAATAATATTGATACAAAATACACATATATAATTAAAGAGACAAATGGTTGAGTGGATAAAGGTATTATTATAAGATAGAAGACCCAAGTTCAAATCCTTCTAATAGCATTTTTACTAGTATAATAAAACTCTCTATATATATTTGCAGGCTCAGGCCGACCTGACAGGCCCAACAGGCTATTTCAAAAGCCTAGACCTGGCCTTTTACAGAATATAGACTTTTTTAATAGCCTGAGCCTGGGCCTATTTCCTATCAGGCCAGGCTAGACTAGGCCAAACACAGGCCAGGCTGCAGGCCCCTGGCAGGCCGCCTAGCCTATTTCCACCCATAGTTCCAATACCAAGTCACATTCTCACTTTCCATCGGAGTTTCTAATCTCTCCTTCATGCTATGCTCCTCATTAGATTCTCCACATGTGGCCATCGGGGTACTTTGAGTGTTGAAGCATAGGGAGGCTAAATTATTTACTACCTCGGTCAAGGTAGCCATGAGTTCTACTGTCGTCTTTTGCATCTCTCCTTGCCTTTGAAGTAGTGAAGTGAGAGAATCATCTATTGGGGCTTTGGGTGGATAGGAGGGTTCATTGGGTGGGAGAAAGGGCTCATAATAGGAAGGTGGTTCATCTTGATAAGGATATAGAGATGGTGTATATTAAGGTGGTGGTTCTTCGGAGTAATTGTGTTGGAATTTGGGAGGTTCTATGTATGGTTCAGATGGTTCATATGGTGGTTAGTATGGTGGATATGGATTAGGGTCATATGAAAATGTTTGGTGGTGTAGGGCTTGTGAGTATGGTTGAGGGCTTTATTGAGCAGGAGGTTCATAGGCATATGGTGGTGGTTGTTGGTAGTCATAAGGAGGTCCATCATAGCCGTCGGATTGGTATGCATCTTGGAATGGCTCTTGCTCATAGTGTAATGGAAAGGGTTGTTGCCATGAAAGTTGTCCATAAGCTTGAGGCTCCTCCCACCTTTGATTGTTCCATCCTTGATGCATGTTCTCATTGTAGCTTCCATTCCCTACAACATAATTTGAACCAAACTCATAGCCAAAGTGGTGAGAAGAAAAAGTAACAAGAGAAAATAAAAGAAAAAACTAACAAGAAATAATGAAATTAAACTCCTAAACTAGCAACAATAAACAAAGGAACAAAAGGCAAATATATTCATAATATTCACAATAACCAATAATAAGGCACAAAGTTGCAATTCTCCGGCAACGGCGCCAAAACTTGACAGAGAAAAAATTTCGGTAAAGAATTTCTCAATAAAAATCGCGTTGCAAATATAGATCTAAACCGACAATTAAACCTCAATCAACCGCTACAAGAAAATTGAACATTAGTAACAAAAACTTTGTAACAAATTTTAAATTATTACAAAAAATTATTCATTTGTAACAAAAATTAGTAACTGTTACATAATAATAATGTTTTGTAACAACAATACAGTTTGTTACAAAATATTTTGATATTTTGTAACGTCTTGATTTTTTTTGTTACAAATTATAATGGCTTTTGTAACGAACCAGTGTTTTGTTGCAAAATTTTAAAATATTTTGCAACAAAAGATGAAGTTGTTGCAAAAGTTTAAAATATTTTTAACAAAATCTCCATTTGTTTCAAAAACTCAAATTATTTTGTAACAAAAAATTAATGTCACAAAATTCAATATTGTTTGTAATAAGTTATTTGTTTGTCACAAAATACAAGAATTTTTGTAAGTAAAAAAAATATTTTAAAATGTTAAAATCTCTAAGATAATTAAAAGAATTAAATGATTAAATGATTAAAATTTCTAAGATAATTAAAAGAATTATTTTTAATAAAAAAAGTAAAGATTAAATGATTTATTTTTAAAAATGGTATATATTATTTTATATTTTTTATAAAATTAATATATAATTTTACTAATAATTAAATCTTAAATTTCGATTAAGAATTTAATTTTTAAATTAAAAAATTAATTATTAAACATAAATAAAAATAGTTAAAATTTAAAAATAAAAACAAATATAAAAAATAAAAATCCTAATTCTAACCCTCACCTTTATTTTTTATTTTGTTGTTTGCCATCCTCGTCCATTTAAATAAAATTTTGAAAAACTCCCTTAAGTATAAAATATAGAGTTCTGGTTTCTTTTTTCCCTCTCTACTAGTCCTAAACCCAGCTTAACACTCATCATTAAGCCAATAAAATATGCGATTGTTAGAAAATAAATAATAAATTATTTGTATTGTGATTTATTATAGTTATTCATGGTTTTATTTTCAAAAAATTATTTATGTAAGATCCAGAACTTTTGAAAAATCCTATTTTGAGTTGATTCTAAATTTATTTATTTATTAGCGATTTTATTTTCAAAAATTATTTCATTGAGAATAATTAAATCAAGTTTTGGTAATTAAAATAAAAATTTTACAAAATTTTATAATTATTGAATAATTTTCTATATTTAAATTATAAGACTTAGTAGTTGTAAAAGAAAAAAAATTATACTATTTAATTTAAATAATTGAAATTTTAAAATTTAATACTTTAATTTTTATAATTCATTATATTATCTTATATTTTAAATTAGAATACTTATTAAGAATTAATTAACAAATTGATAATTTAATTAATGTTTTAAAGTAATTTAAAGAGATTAATTTATATTTTTAATAAATACTCTATTCCCTAATTTAATTAAAATTACAAACCCTTAAAAAACATAACCCTAGAACCCTCACCCCTCTTCAGCGTGCACATACACCCAGCTACACAAGGGTCAGCTGTTCCACACACCCACACATAGAAATATGAAAGAAATAAAGAAACGGAAGAGGAAAGAGGGAAAAGAGAGTCACGCCAGGAGAAGAGATGGGAGGAAGGGGGGCTGTCCGCATCGCCACTACGCCATCGCCACCTTGGAGTCTACCGTTCGTCGCTGCCCAGTCACCGTTCTGCCTTCTATCAAGCTGGTTCTGTAGCCTGAGAAGAATCACGAAGAGGAGAGAGAGCGTGTGTGAAGGGCAACGCCACCACGAAGCTGTCGCCGCTGTCATCATGCTCTGCCGCTGTCGCGTCTCACCAAGCCGTCATCAACGTGCTTCCTGGTGCTGTCGGTGGAGCTGTGTCTTGCCGCCGGATCTGCTGCTGGAAGTCTGGAGGAGAAGCGTTCTTTCATATGGCAAATAACTGTAAACAGCGACAGAGCTTCTCTGACCCTCAAGGCCTGAAGGACGACGGCGACAACGACTACTTCTTCCGCTGCTCTTCTTCTCTTCTCTAGCCCCTGCTCAAGTTCAGTTCAGGTAAATTATATGTTTTGAATTTTTAATTAGGGATTTGGTTATTAAAATTTTTGGTTAGGGATTTGATTATTGGAATTTATGATTAGGGATTTAGGGTTCTGATTATTGAAAATTTGGAATTTCTGATTAAGATTGCTTCTCTTCTGAAATTTCGGATTTGGTTATTAGAAGTTTTGATTAGGTAAATTTGAAATTTGCATCTCTTCTCTTCCTGTTAGTGAATTGTTCTGATTTTGTTCTTGAGTTCCTGTTAGTGTTTTGATTAAGGCTTTATAATATTGATTGATTTTGTTCTTCCTGAGTTCCTGTTAGTGTCAATCATCCAAATCCCCTTTCATGTATATAAAAAAATGTTAAGTCATGTTCTATTCCAGACTAAGAATTTCTTATTAAGGATGCATGTATAGTTTCTGTGATGAGGATGCGTGTATAGAATTTTGATTATTGTAACTTTAGAAAAAAATTTTATTTAAACTGATTGAATGATGTTGTGTTTGATTTATTAAATGATGATGATACTGAAAATTCTGTTTGTTAGAGTGCAGAATTTGTTGAAAGGCTAAAAGCCAAGTTTCATGATTTAATTAATTGATGATACATGCTAATGATTACTTGAGATGATGTTGGACTATTTGTTATATATGATGTAGTAAATTGATGATAATATATGTGAATTGTTTGAGTGATTTGTGGCTGGATTGTGTTGAGTAATGCAGAAATTGTTGATTTCATATATGAGTATGCTTAAATGTAAAAACTGACCAAAAATGGTGATTTATTAATCCTGAGCATTTAGGGCTAATTTAATCTTTTTAACAAGTCACAATAGATAAAAAAAGTTAGAATGCAAGGTTAGAGTGAATGAAAAGCTAGGAATCAATTTTTGACCTCTCAAAACCCAAGGTTACATGTTGCAGAATTATGTAGTTTCGGATAGCACTTTGTGAACAAAACTAGGAGTAATCTAGCCACTCAAAATGGGTGAAATTATTTTTTCTATAAAACTTTGATATGTCTAGATTGTTCCTCTAAAATTTCATAATTTTTTGATGTGTGGTTTGGGAGATATGATTTTTAGAAAATGGTCATTTTCTGCAAAAATATTGCTATCCGAATTCTGAAACAGCAACTTCAAAACCACATATCTCAATACGCTAAAACTCTTTGGAGGTGAAAATAAAGAGGAGTGAAATATTATGATGTCTAATATTTTATGTCCAAATTTTAGGGCAATTCGAGTTTTGTAGAGAAAGTTGTGCTTTCTTGAAGCAGGGCTGTTCACTGTTGTGACAGTATCCTTTCCTTAAAACAACATCATATTTCAAGAGGCGTAACTTTTTCTAGAGAAGTGAAAATTCTCTAGGACTTGAACTGGGTGAAAGATGGGTAATTCTAATTCAACCACACCAAAATTTAGGAGAATCTAACAAAAGATGGATTTTATATGATATTTTTAAATTGGTTACTGCTTGCTATTTTTCTGAAGTGTACTAAATCAGTAGCCAGTTTTTTAAAAAAATCATATAAAAGTAAATTAGGTGGCAAAAGAGATCTCTGGATTAGTGTGGCTTAGCTGTCAAGAAAGTTCAAGATAGTGTGGCTTAGCTGTCAAGTTGTTATTCGGTTTTATTTTTCCATTCTTGCTAGACTTTTCTATTTCCAAACTATTTCCAAAAGTCAAGTATATTTGTTATGAGGATTTTGGTGAAAATTATGCTTTGTAGTGATTTTTAGACAATTGATACTTATGTAAATTTAATGAATTGAATTATGATTATTTAGGCCGAGTTTATATATTGAATTGTCAAGATAATTTGCATTCTTGATTGACTAGTTTTAAACTTTGAGAATAGATTTTTAAAGAATTAGTTAACTTTAACTTGTAAGTTCTAATTTTATTTTTACTCTGATGAAGATAGTGTTATATGTGGTTTTTTAATTTTGGTTTTCATTGCTCATATTTGCAGGGGTACAAAATTGATGCCAACATGCTAGACTTTATATTGACTGAAATATGCTAGAAGAGTCAAGAATTATAAATCTGATATGATACAATTTTATGTTAGGAAAAATTTGTGTTTAGTTAAATTTGTAGAACTTATTTTATTGTAAAAGAATTTTAATGACATGTAAGATATTCTAATTATCTATATGATTATATATTATATAAATGTTAAGTTAGCGTGTTTAGAAAATTAATTGATATATCAATTATTTAATTAAATATTTTAAAATGAATTTTCTGTTTTTGTAACTAAAAATAAAAAATGTTACAAAAGTAAGTAGTATTTTGTAACAAAATATTATGACACAAAAGTTTAAATTATTACGAAAAATATTTTGAAGATCAAAATTTGTTATCACTTTTGTAATGACTTTTAGTTTTTTGCGTCAGAAAAATTTGTTACAAAATATTACTTTGAATTGTATCAATTCCATTTTTTGTTACAAAAACTTTATGTAACGGGACATACTGCAACGGCCCCTTTTTTTTGTTACAAAATCCTTTTGTTTCAAAATTTCGATTTTTTGTAACCAATTTTTTTGTTACAAATATTGCTTTTTCTTGTAGTGAACGTTTAATTTGTTTGTCACTTAAGCAAACCCAATAAAAATAACCGAAGTATTTAAACCTCGGGTCGTCTCTCTAAGGAATTGCATGGAAGTGTAGTTTATTATTGGTTATGGGAAAGTATGTTTTTGGGGTTTTTGTAATAAGAAATAAGAAAGTAAAATGGCAAGAAAATAAACTAATAACTAAGAAAGCTCTTAGCAAGAAAAGAGAATTAGAAGTCCTATCTCCATTATCATCGTCAAATGTGATGGTAAATATAAATTGACCTCACTTAGTTAACCTCTAACCAATGAAGGAAAGTCAGGTGCATACAATCAACTTGAGTTCACAAGTCCTAGTCAACTCATAGTGAGAGACTAGATTTAGTGAAGTTCAAGCTATCTGGCAATCTTCAATTACTAATCAACAAGAGATTTTGACAATTCAAGAGTCTCCAAATCATCAACCCAAGCCAAGAACACAAAAATCTATTTTAAAATCTGACCAAGAATTTTATCGAACACTTGGAAGGAACAAAATAAAAACATGAAAAATTAATAAGAGATAGTAAAATCTAAGACTAACAAATACAAGAAATCAATCACCAACAATTAAAAAAAGAAGCCATAAACATGAAACACTTCAAATTGCATTAAAAGGGAATTAAATCTAACAAGAAGAGTTAATAAACTAAATTGGAAAAATAAAAAGTAAGAAGAGAAGATAAACTAAGATACTAGAACAATAAAAGGAAGAAAAGAACTAAATTAAAGCAAAATGGAAATCTGAATTTGAGAAGAAATAAAAGTATAAGAAACCCTAAAACCTAGAGAGAGGAGAGAGAGCCTCTCTCTCTCTAGAATTCTACATCTAACTAAACGCTAAAGTGTGTGAATGAATGAATGATTCGAATGATATCCTAACTCCACTTTACAGCCTTTTGTCTTCATTTTCAGGCTTGAAACTGGATCAAAAGTAGCCCAGAAATTTTCACGCGTATGTGTCAGCCACACGTACGCGTCGCTTGGACTCTGCACTGGCCATGCGTGCGCATCATTTGGTTATGGCTTGGTCACGCGTACGTGTCAGCCACACGTATGTGTGGACACCAGCTTCTCAAAACTTCAATTTCTTGTGTTCTTTCTACTTTTGCATGCTTCCTTTCCATCCTCTACGCCATTCCTGCCCTATAAACTCTGAAAACACTTAACACATATATCACGACATCAAATGGTAATAAGAAAGGATTAAAAATTGGCGATTTTAAGGACTAAGAAGCATGTTTTCAGTCATAGCAAAAATTTGGAAGGAAACTTATAAACATGCAATTTACATGAATAAGTGTGAGAATAGTTGACAAAATCCACTCAATTCAATACAAAATAAACCATAAAATAGTAGTTTATCTGCTAGCGCTAGATGATTGTATAGCTGTTAGTTGCTCAATACAGTCCCTATGTATGGCATTATGTCCCTGGAGTTCATCCACTATTGCATATCCACGGAACATTGAAGATTAAATAAGTAAGGGATATCCAAATAAGATGAAATCAACAAGCATCCCATTAAGCACATTACCTAATAGTCTACTTACATTACAACTAATACACAAGTTGTTTGGATGAATTAGTGATTTGACATAGTTAAATCAACTAATAGTCTACTTACATTACAATTCTATTTATCTTATAGAAAAATCAATTATTTTTATTTATAATTGTTTAAGTACCATAACTTAGCACTTTGCTAAAGAATAGTAAAGTGACATAATTCCTACTAAAATAAAGCTGAAGAGTCAAAGGCAAAGGTTCCCATAAGGCGTTTATCAATTTATTGTCTTGAGGCAAGATGCATCAATACCTCGCTGAAGAAGATTGTGGACATTCTCCTTATAAATTGATTATTCGTGCAAAGCACTCATAGTAAAAATTAAATGTTATATTTTAAAAAATAAAAATAACTCCCCTTACCTACTAGCTCCAAAGAGTACCAAAGACAGATAGCTTGCTAATTTTTTAACAATCCAACTATTTACCTCCTTTAGCATCACACATAGCATGTTAGATAGCTGGGTTTTTAGTCTTTTAAAGTTATCAAAATTGAGCAGAATAGCAGAAAAGATTCCTCACCTTGAGATCATGACCCAAAGGACAAAAGCAGGGATCTTAGAGAAGGGTAGCACCATAAATAGAAACTGGTGCTTATCCCTTATAGTGGCTCACCTCAGTACCTTCAACCTCCCCAAAATAATTAGACTACATAAACTAAGCATTACATCCACACAGTATACGTTCCAAACTAATAATATTCATAGTTAAAAATAAAGAATCAAGAACAATGACTTAACCAAACACTTGGCAACACTGAAAAAGTAATAATACATCAAAGAAATGCCAAAGTTGAATGAACACACATTAAAACCAAGAAAAGCCCGCTAGATTCCTAACCTAAAACACTCAAACCAAGCTCGTAAGCTAAAAACGCACATCCAAAGGCATGTTAATCAGGCATTATCCAAATTGCAGATTCCTTAAATTGAAAATAAAAATAAACCAAATGACAGTTCAATTGACAACACATAGCTTCAGTTGCACGAACAAGAATTAGCATTAATAGCAGAAAACTAAATTCGAAGCTTAAGTACTAGAACCGCAAGATCTAAAATAGTGAAAATAATGAGTAACGCAAACACAAAGATCTAACTTGTAAGAGAATGAAATGAAGGAGCTGTGAGAGAGAGCACAGTAGATCGACGCTGTGAACGAGTCGACTCGGCGATACCTAAAAGAGCAGATCGGAGCTGCAAGAAGGATTTGAGTCAAAGAGCGAGTTTGTGAGCCCTAAATCAAAAACCAGAGAGAAAGATAGAAAGCGATGGGTATGAGCCTTTGCTTGATCTGAACTGCGGTGGCGAGGGCGGCAGCGACAGCGACAGCTACAATGAGCTTCGGGGGTGAGCTTAGGCTCTCTTCTCTGAGACCTCTTTCTTTGGTTCTCTTCATGCACAGTAAATCCCCTTTCTATGAATTGTAATTTCTCTAAATCTCTTATTTCTTTAGTTTAGATAAAAATATCTTAATATAAATAATACTAGCCATAATTCTATGGCCACTAAAACTTTTTTATTAAAAAATTAGTAATAGTTATAATAATAATTATTATTACAATATAATTTTAATAAAAATAATACTGGCCATATTTTTATGGCCACTAAAAATCTTTTTCTAAAAATTATTTTTTTGTATTTATTAATGGCAATAATAACAATTTCCATTATAATATATAATAATAATGGTAAATATATAATTGCTGCAAAAAGATAACTTGAATTAAGAAATTAGGGGCTATTATGTTATTTTCACTAAAAGTTTATCGCTAAAATATATTTTCCTTGTATTGTATGTATGTTTGCAGGAAAGAATTATGTTTCCAAGTAACGAAAGTTATAAATCACTGTAACACATTCACAAATTCCAGTTTTTTTATATTGTGAGAATTATAAACCATTACAAAAATAAAAAATAAAAAACTGATGCAAAATTCTAACATAGCAGCAGTGATGCCAGTAATTACTGAAAATCGCCGCAAATTCGTTTTCCCGTGCCTTAAAAGTTGGTGGTCATGTAATTGTTGATACTTTGTTTTGCGTCATTTTAAACCGCCGCAAAATCTGTAAAAAATTATCACTAAATCCCATGCTCCTTGTAGTGTTATACTGGGGCCAAAGCCACTGCTCTGTTATAGGAGTTTCTAATTAAGTAGCTTTGCAGTTTGAAATAATCCCATCAAACTACTTAACTCTAATTATTCTCTAGCATTTTTTGATGAAGTTCGTATTATAACCATAAACTATCAATACTATTATAGCTAATCTCACATTAATTATTATTATTAAACTATAACATAAAGAAGTGGATTAAAAATAGTAATACTTAGAAATTATTTATTTCTTTTAATTGATTTAGAATCCAAACATAAATGGGCGGTATAGGACACTCCTTGAAGCTCGAACATTATTATTCAAAAACAAATTTCAAGAGTTCTCTTCATATGTACAAATTTGGGTCTGTACAAACCATATGTACAAGAAAAAATTAAAGAAAAGGATATTAAGGTGAACGAGAAAGAGAGAGTTATCTTGGAACACCATAGAAGTGAAGAACTAGAAATTCAGAGGGAACCATTAGAGTTAGGATGGGATGCAATGGTAATGATGCTCCAGGGGCTACGGGAGGCAGAGCATGACAAGGATAGAAAGGTAGTTACTGTTGAGGATTTAGATGAGTAGTGTTCATACCCTGACCGGGCTCCTCCAAACCCGGCAAATTCATAAAAGGTCCGACCTCGTCCTAAGGCCCACGCCTAAAGGTCGGACCTCGGACAATAAAGCAAAGGAAGGCCCATCAAAAGGAACGCAGCCCAAAAGCTAAAGGCCGAAAAGGCCTAGAAAAGGCGGTTCCACAAAGATAGAGATAAAACTCCCAAAGATAAGATAAGATAAGAATATCTTATCCAGGGAAGATCACGGCCAACTACTATAAATACACTGGAGCACCCAGGTATGGCATTCATTCCATATTCTACACATATCTGCTTGGACCCATGCTAACTTAAGCATCGGAGTGTCATTGCAGGTACAACCACCAACCACTCTACATATCAAGCTCGGGTCCCTAAACCCCCACCTCGGGTCTTTCCAGACGACCGAGCTACACGTTTCAGGTAACCCTCGGAACATTGGCGCCGTTGCCGGGGACCTGGAAGTCATCCCTCTACCATGGCGGACAATCCTCACAACAATGATCACGCTGCATCTGAACAAGAGGATGAAATTGACACCGGAGAACGACCGGACAGCCCTCTATCACCACGCACTCCAGGAGGAAACAAACAGAATCGCCCAAAGACATCACTCCCAAACAAAGATCCACAAATTTCCGAAAAAGAGAAGAGCTCGGAAATTCTAGAAGCAGTCCGGGCACAACAAAACCGGCTGAAACAACTCGAAGAGGACATAAAAAAGCAGAAAGAAACTGAACAAGATCTGAGAAGGGAGACTCGAAAGCGCAGAGAATTAGAAGAAAAGCTGCGGAAAATAGAGGCCAACCTGAAAGACCGAACAGAATGCGGCACCACCCCCGAAGGTAACCATGATCCCTTCACGCAAGAGATCATGAAGGAGAAGGTACCGCGGAACTTCAAACCACCCGATATGGATCTCTACGACGGCACCACCGATCCAAGTCACCACCTCAGCAACTTCAGAAGCAGAATGTACCTAGTCGACGCCTCCGACGCGATTTGGTGCAAAGCCTTCCCCACCACTCTCACCAAGTCAGCCATGAAGTGGTTCGACAACCTGCCACCAAGATCAATCACCAGCTTCGAAGACCTAACCAAAAAATTTCTGACAAGGTTCTCTATTCAAAAGGACAAGACAAAACATGCCCCCAGTCTACTCGGGATCAAACAAGGTAACCAAGAAACTCTCCGAGAATACATGGAGCGATTCAACAAAGCCTGCCTGGACATACAACACTTGCCCACTGAAGCAGCCATCATGGGACTAGCAAACGGCCTAAAAGAGGGACCGTTTAGCCAATCCCTATCCAAACGATACCCGACCTCCCTATACGAGGTGCAGGAGTGGGCAGAAAAATATATCAACATGGAGGAAACCTCCCAGCTAAGAGACTCTTCTAGGAAGGAATCAACCTACCCACCCCGAGATCGAGATCGGGAACAGAGGAAGAAAGAAGAACCCAACTCGGACAAGCCACGGAAGTACCACAGCTACACCCCCCTCCGAGTCTCCCTGGTAGACATCTACAGAGAAGTATGCCACACCGAAAAGATCCCACCACCCCGACCGCTAAAACACAATAGGGCAGGGAGAGATCGGTCCGAATACTATGAATATCACAAGCTCTACGGTCATTCTACTAACGACTGCTACGACCTAAAAAATGTTATAGAAAAACTAGCCAGAGAAGGAAAACTCGACAGATATATAGCAGAGAAAGGAGAAGAGACCAGGAAGAGAAGGCGGGGAGATAACGAAGATCGGGCCGAACAAACCCCGCGAACCCCTGAAAGACACGTTCACATGATAAATGGAGGTTTTGCAGGCGGAGGAACATCCAGATCCTCGCGAAAAAGACACCTCAAAGAAGTCTATCACGTCCGAGAAGACAGTCCCCTGCCCGAATTACCTACCATCCCATTTACCCGAGAAGATGCTCAAGGGATAATACCTGGGCACGACGATCCAATGGTAATCACCATTATCCTAGCAAACGCCAACCTACATCGAACCCTGATTGACCAGGGAAGCTCAGCAGATATCCTGTTCAAAACGGCCTTCGACAAGCTCGGACTTGAGGAAAAAGAACTAAAGGCCTATCCCACCGACCTATTTGGGCTAGGGGATACCCCGATCCATCCCTTAGGATACATCTCGCTACACACTACCTTTGGAAGAGGCGAGCAATCTAAAACATTAAGCATCGACTACATTATAGTCGACGTCACTTCAGCATACAATGCCCTCATTGGGCGACCAACCCTAAACAGACTGGCAGCTATAGTCTCGACCCCACACCTCTATATGAAGTTCCCTACCACAAAAGGAATCGCTACCCTAAAAGGCGACCAAAAGCTAGCGCGGCGATGCTACAACGAAAGCCTGAGCCTAAAAGGGAAAGAGGTCAACACAATAGAACTCGGACGAGTTCAAACCCGAGAAGATCTTCGGCCACAACCAGAGGGAGAAACCGAAAAAATCCAGATCGGGAACACACCCGAAAAAATAACAAATATAGGAGCAAACCTCGAAACGGGCCTAAAAGAGGAACTCACAACCCTCTTAAGGGATAATTCCGACCTCTTCGCCTGGAAAGCCTCCGACATGCCAGGCATAAGTCCCGACCTGATGTGCCATAAGCTATCAGTTTACCCGGGATCCCGACCTATCCAACAAAGACGCCGAAAGCTTGGACCCGAGCGCATGCAAGCAATAGAAGAACAAGTACAAGCACTGCTAGATGCAGGGTTCATTAGGGAAGTAAAATACCCCCTATGGCTCGCAAACGTGGTCCTGGTAAAAAAGCCCAACGGAAAATGGAGGATGTGCGTCGATTACACGGATCTCAACAAAGCCTGCCCCAAAGACCCATACCCTCTACCAAACATCGACGCCTTAGTAGACGCAGCCTCAGGCTATAGATATCTCTCCTTCATGGACGCATACTCGGGATACAATCAAATCCCGATGTACGGACCCGACCAAGAAAAGACCTCGTTCATAACCCCAAGGGCAAACTACTGCTACGTAGTAATGCCCTTCGGGCTGAAGAACGCAGGGGCAACCTACCAGAGGCTAATGAACAAAGTGTTCTCAGAACACATCGGACTACAGCTGGAGGTGTACGTCGACGACATGCTGGTAAAGACACAAGAAGACAGAAACTTGCTGACCGACCTCACCAGTGTCTTCGGCACCCTCAGAAAACACAACATGAGACTTAACCCGACAAAGTGCACCTTCGCCGCAGAAGCCGGAAAGTTCTTAGGCTTCATGCTGACCCAAAGGGGCATCGAAGCGAACCTGGACAAATGCCAAGCGATACTCAATATGAAGAGCCCGACGTGTGTCAAAGAAGTACAACAACTGAATGGAAGGCTAGCCGCCCTATCAAGATTCTTGGCAGGATTAGCAATAAAATCACTACCTCTCTACTCACTCCTAAAAAAAGGAAAACCCTTCTCATGGACCCCGGAGTGCGAAAAAGCCTTTCAAGAATTCAAGGAATTCCTCGGGCAGCCACCAATCCTAACCCGACCTTTAAAGGGAGAAGAACTCGTACTATACCTCTCGGTTGGACATCGAGCAGTCGCTTCAGCGTTAATACGAGAAAATGACCAAGGACAACACCCCATATACTTTGTAAGCAAGGCACTACAAGGGGCCGAATTAAATTATCAGAAGATAGAAAAATTCGCCTACGCCCTAGTGTTCACAGCTCGGAGGCTCCGTCCCTACTTTCAAGCCCACACCATCAACGTCCGGACAAACCAACCCATGAGACACATCCTCCAAAAAACAGATCTGGCAGGACGAATACTGCAATGGGCGGTGGAGCTGTCCGAGTTCGACCTTCACTATGAAACCCGGACTGCCATAAAATCTCAGTATCTAGCCGACTTCATCGCAGAATACACTGAGAACCCTGGAACCCCACTCTCATGGAACCTGTATGTCGACGGGTCCTCAAACAAAACTGGAAGCGGAGCCGGGGTTATACTCGAAAGCGACCAAGGAACGCGGATAGAACTATCCCTAAAATTCGAGTTCCAGGCTTCGAACAACCAAGCCGAATACGAGGCCCTACTATCAGGTCTAAAGCTAGCCGAAGAGGTCGGAGCCCGGAAAATCACGATCTTCAGCGACTCCCAGGTCGTCACATCACAAGTAAATGGAAGCTACCAGGCCAAAGACCCCACCATGAAAAAATACCTGGACCAAACACAGGCACAACTACGCCACTTTTCAGAGATACAGATTCAGCACATACCTCGGGAACAAAACGCCCGGGCAGACGCCCTCTCAAAGCTCGCCAGCACCAAGCCCGGAGGCAACAACAGAAGTCTCCTCCAGGAAACCTTACAATCCCCCTCCGTGCTAAGAGAGGAAGAAACGCTAAACATATCCAACCAACAGCAAGGATGGATGACCCCCATACTCAACTACCTGAAGTCGGAAACTCTTCCCACCGAAAGAAAGGAAGCCAAAAGACTCACGAAAGACGCTCAGAATTATACACTAATTCACGGCGCGTTATACAGAAGAGGATTCTCAAATCCCCTCCTTAGGTGCGTCCCGACCTCAGAAACAAAGAACGTCCTCGAAGAAGTCCACGGAGGCATGTGTGGGAACCATCTCGGAGCTCGGGCATTATCCAAAAAAGTAGTCCGAGCCGGGTTCTATTGGCCGACCTTGCAGAAAGACGCAACGGAATTTGTGAAAATATGCCCCCTGCCAAAAACACGCCAATTTCCACAAGGCACCACCAGAAGACCTTATCAGCATCACCGCACCATGGCCCTTCGCAAAATGGGGACTTGACCTACTCGGCCCGTTCCCCCAAGGACCGGGGCAAGTCAAATACCTCATAGTAGGGGTCGACTACTTCACAAAGTGGATCGAAGCTGAACCCTTAGCCACCATTACGGCTCAAAAAAGCCGCAAATTCCTATACAAAAACATTGTCACAAGGTTCGGAGTCCCCAACTCCATCACAACAGACAATGGAACACAGTTCACGGACACAAGTTTTCAGAACTTGGTGGCCGAACTAAAAATCAAACAGCAATTCACCTCAGTCGAGCACCCACAAGCCAATGGACAAGCAGAGGCCGCAAATAAAGTCATCTTGGCCGGGTTAAAACGAAGACTCCAAGAGGCCAAAGGGGCATGGGCCGAGGAGCTCCCCCAGGTACTATGGGCATATCGGACAACTCCACACTCTACAACGGGAGAATCGCCATTCCGGCTAGCTTACGGGATGGAGGCAATGATTCCTATCGAAATAGATGAAGGGTCACCCAGAGTCATCTTCTACAGCGAAGAAGGTAACCCGCAGGCACAAAAGGAAGAACTCGACCTCCTCCCCGAGGTCCGAGAAAGAGCCCGGATCCGAGAAGAAGCCTTAAAACGGCGAACGGCCCTCAGATACAATCAGAAAGTAATAAAGCAAAACTTCTCCATTCACGACCTGATTCTAATCCGAAATGACATCGGAACACAAAAGTCGGGAGAAGGAAAGCTAACTGCAAATTGGAAAGGACCCTACAAGGTAACAGAAGTCTTAGGGACAGGCTATTACAAAATATCCGACCTAGAAGGCAATGAGCTGCCCAGGGCCTGGCACGCCTGTAATCTAAGACGGTACTACAGTTAGAAAAATTTAACCCGAGGTGTACTCTTTTTCCCTACAAGGGTTTTTTAATGAGACACCCGGTCAAGTAAAGGCACCCGACCTAGTCAAGGGTAAACACTCTGTAAATATTTTTTCTTTTTTAATACTAATCAAATTTTTCTATTTTCTTCTTCCTCATGATGAAACAAATCCTAGAAAGTACCCCGCCAAGGCGCATTAATTTATGCTCGGCAAAACGCAAAAAATCATTTGCCAAGAGACCACACAAGGTCGGCAAAGATAAAGCGACGAGGTTCAAATTAATGTGAGAAGTTATAAAGCAACTCTGAAAAGGCTCAAAAAGCCAAATAAAAAGAGATTACAAAAATAACTTAAAAGGCCGACCAACGACAAGGTCGGACCCAACAAAGGGAGGTACTCGAACGCCCGAGGTCCGAGAAAAAAGCCCGGATCCAAGAAAGAAAGCCTTAAAACGGCGAAAGCAAAGATTTCGAAAACGCTTACTAAAAAGTTGCTATACAAAAACAACTAAAAAGTACAAGCGAAAAAACGAAATCAAAGGAAAGCTCAAAAAGCGCTAGCTAAAAGGTTGTTATCCAAAAACAACTAAAAAGCATAAAAGCGGAACAAAAAGGCAAAACGCGAGCAAAAACACCGCATAATAAGCTAAAAAGTTACTACAAGTAGCTGAAAGCAAAAAGGTGTCCAAAGCGTCCACAGAAACCATCCAAAAACAAAAGAGCCCACAGGCCGGGCAAAAAACCAAAGATAAAAGGATTACAGAGATTCAAGGTCCTTTCCGGACTCCACATCAACAGAAGGCTGCGGAGGAAACATAGAAATCGGGACGGCATTGACGGCACCATCATCTCGGTTCAAAACCTCCACACCAGATCCCTCCTCGGCCAAAGGTGAAGTCGGGTTGGCAACCGGAACTTTGGGGTCGGACACCGGAACCTCATCCTCGTTGGGAGCAGGAACAATCTTTCCCTCCACAACAACGTTATCCGTACTAAATAAGCTCAGATCCAGGTCAGGAGCAAGAACCCGGACCTGAGCCTTCAAATTTTCAAACATAGCATCCATACCCTTAGCCACATGACCTTCTAGCTCGTAGAAATCATCCTGAGCAGATTGCAATCTCTCCTTTGTCTCCACGAGCTCGGCATATATCCGAGTATAATTCTCCGTCGCCGCCTTCGCCATCTCCTCAGATGCTTTCGCTGCCGCCACAGCCGCGGTAGCTTTGGCTTTCTCCTTCTCCAGAGACGCCTCCAGCTCAGTAATCCTAGCAGCCTTCAGTTCACTAATCCTATCAAACTCAGACTGGGCCTTCTCAAGTCGGGAGCTAGTCGCACCAATGGGGGATTTCTTGAACTCCCGGGCAATAGCGGCATGAAGACTGGCCATCCGGACACAACTCCGCGCCATGTACTGAAAATGATGCTCCATAGACACATCATCAGTAGAAATAAAAGTCTGAGGGAGAATATGCTGTTCAATCCAACCAAGAGCATCAAAATCCTTGTCATTAAAACCCGCAAGCTCTTAAGAGGTCTTCTGTTTCTTGGGAGGAGGACCCGAGGACGAAGGCGGAGAAGAGGTAGCAGGCCCAGAGGTCGGGGGATCTTGATTTATAGCTCGGAACTGGGGAGTCGGAATAGTCTTCGACCGAGTAGTGACACCCACAGTAGCCTTCTTCGGAGAAGATCGGGCAGAAGCCTCCCCAGCCTCGATATTTCGAGCAGCCACAGACTTCTTCGTCCGACGAAGGAACTTCATGGAATCCGCCTGAGAAGACATCTCTGCAGAAATAAAAGAAAAAAGGATTACCACAACAGAAATTCCACCAAAACAAGGAAAACCAAAATACTAAAAAAGATGAATCTCAGAGAGGTCGGGAACTACCTAACTCGGAACGGAGAAGGCTTGGATCTCCCAACATTTTCTTCGTGTCCAAGTGAGGTGCCCGACCCCATAAACTGCTCACCACACCCACAAAGGCCTGCTCCACCTCATCTAGACTCTCAAAGGTATACTTAACAGACACTACATTCTCCTGCCAACAAAGAGGAAAAGAAGGCTCCCCACTCTCGTCTAGAAAGAAAGGTTGGACGTCTCCAGTAGCCCGGACCTTGAAATAAAAGTTCTTAAAATCATGAAAGGACTCATCATACAAGGTACAAAACTTCCTCCCCTGGTTAGCTCTAAAAGAGACCCAAGATACCTTCCCTCCACCCGACCCCGGCTTCGTCAACACAAAAAAAAAGGAAAAAAGAGAAATAGAGGGAGAGACGCCCAAAAACGGACACAAAAGTTGAAACAGCTTTAAAAACGCCCAAGAATTTGGATGGAGCTGCGTAGGGGCAAGGTTACAAGACCATAACACCTCGGACTCCAGATCGGTAAAGGGAAGTCGGACACTCAGCTTAGAGAAAAAACAATCATAAGCATAAAAGAAGAGCTTCTCGGAACTATCTAAAGGCGGGAAGCACACTCTCTCCTCGGATTCCGGGGCCACTAGTTCGTAATCCCTCTCAGACTCCCTATTCTCATATATGCTACAGTGCCTACGGAACCTAGCTAAATACTCAGAATCTACCACAGAAGGGACTCTTAGAGGAAGAGGATCTACCCAACCAAGACCACATGGAATCTTTGTCGACATCGCTTGAAGAACCTTTCGAGACATAAAATTTTTACCTACAAAGAAGAATACAGCAGCAAGCAAAAATCACATAAAGAAGACAGCAAAAACCCATTCAGCAAAGCAAGAAACAAAACCCCCACGAAGAAAACGCGGCAACCCGGAACAAAAATACCGGAGAACAAAAAAGAGCCCCCCCATATACAAACAACAAGCAATGGCGGCGCCTCTTTTCGGGGCAACCCAGGCATAAAGAAAAAAGAAAACAAACAAGAGCCACACAAAGAACAGAAGCATATGCGCACAAGAAAAGAGAAACATGGGAACAAACCTGGAAGAAAGAAACGAAGACGACGAGCTCCGAAGCAAGGAGAGCGAAACGACGGCGCAGAAGGAACCCCAGAAAGACACACGGAGAGATTCGGGGAAGCAGAGCAAAGAGAAAGAAGAAGCAGTGCTCGGAAAGGATAAAGAAAAACAAAAACGCAGAAAAAGGAGGAAAGGGGCAAATAAATAAAGCCTTCACAGAGCCCAAACGGAAATCGAGGAAAAACGGTAAAATGCAATAAATGCAGGAACGGCCATTTTTGAAATTTTGAAAAACTACTATGCCCGAGCTCGACCTCCCAAAAAGGACGAACTCGGGCAGGGGCACTGTTCATACCCTGACCGGGCTCCTCCAAACCCGGCAAATTCATAAAAGGTCCGACCTCGTCCTAAGGCCCACGCCTAAAGGTCGGACCTCGGACAATAAAGCAAAGGAAGGCCCATCAAAAGGAACGCAGCCCAAAAGCTAAAGGCCGAAAAGGCCTAGAAAAGGCGGTTCCACAAAGATAGAGATAAAACTCCCAAAGATAAGATAAGATAAGAATATCTTATCCAGGGAAGATCACGGCCAACTACTATAAATACACTGGAGCACCCAGGTATGGCATTCATTCCATATTCTACACATATCTGCTTGGACCCATGCTAACTTAAGCATCGGAGTGTCATTGCAGGTACAACCACCAACCACTCTACATATCAAGCTCGGGTCCCTGAACCCCCACCTCGGGTCTTTCCAGACGACCGAGCTACACGTTTCAGGTAACCCTCGGAACAAGTAGCATGGGGGGTTTTTTGAAAACGCAAACAGATAATCCTTTGGTGTATCCGGCAGTTATGGTGAGTGCAAAATCTATGGGATCTCAAATAATCAGTAATGAAGCAATCTCTGAAAGAACGGAGACTTGGGAATACGGGGATAAACGGAAAGAAGGGGTTGATCTGGTGTTGAACAAAAGTTCAGTTGGGGTTGGGTTGAAGCATATAAGGCCCAATATGTTAGTGGGGTGTGGCGGCGAAGTGGCTGTGTGGTGCGACGGAGAGTACGTCATTGTGCATTTTAAAAGGGCCTCCTTGCTGGCTGCTACGGGTGACGGTAAAGAGAGGGTCGTAGCTGGTCATGGAGTTCGTGAAGGGGTTGATGCCACGGTGAACAGCGCCGATGAGGCAGATCTGGGAGCAGTGCGAAAGTCAGCTGCTAGTGGCGGAGGTGATAATATCCATGCTGACCTTGATGGCGTGGAGGGCAGGGAGGGGCGTGAAGCCCCTTATGCACCCGACGAGCAGAATCAATCCGGAAAAGAGATTGGCAGAGGTGCGGAGAATTATTCGAACAGCATGGTGGAGAAAAATATTCCACTAAGTGTAGTTAGTGAGATCCACGCCAGTTTGGATGAGAGTGGTAAGCAGCATGTTGGCATATGTCTGATGAGGGATGATGCAGTGCAAGATTCAGATTTAGAGGATGAGAATACAATGGTGCAGGAAACTGTGTTAGATGATGAGGGGGCTGTAAGGAACTTGGAAGATTTAGAGGACTCAGAGCAAGATTCAGATGGTGAAACTCATCAAGATGTACACGGAGGATGTTGAGATAAAGATATGGCTAAAAATAGGGCTGCTTGGGATCTGGCTGTCGAATTAGGAGCTGTTTTATATGACAAGGATGAGGACATTATGGCTATTCTCCGAGCTCAGAATGAAGTATTGGCACAAAAAAGAAGGCAAGCAAAACAAAAAGAGAAAGCGAGAAAGTGCTGCCCCAAAAATCGAAATAAGGTGTGTAATAAAGTTTTTAAATGATTTTAGTTCATGGAATATGAGGGGTTTAGGGAGTGTTGGAAAGTGGAAAATGGTAAAAAATTTAAGCGTAAAATAATGTGAATATGTTAGAATTGATAGAAACAAAGAAGGAGGTGATTTCTAAGTTGGATATAGTGCAATTTTGGGATAATGATGCGGTGAGTTTTGAATTTTTGGGATCGGAAGGTGCTTCTAGAGGTTTATTAATAATGTGGGATGTTATGATGTTTAGGTTGAGTAATTGTTACAAAAGGGAGAGATGGTTGTGTATAGAAGGGGAATTGACAAACAATAATTTTTATTTGTGCTGTTTGCTTGGTGTATGGGGCGCATACAAGGGAAAAGAAGCTTGCTGTGTGGGAAGAGTTGAATTTTTTATCGGAAATATGTCAGGTTCCTCTTTGTTACATAGGTGTCTTCAATGAGATTGTGCAGTTGGAAGAAAGAAAATGTGCTAGTGTTTTAACATCATTATCAAACTGGTAGATATAAAACTGAATGACCGTAAGTTTACATGGTTCAGGGGTCAATCGTACAGTCAAATTAATAGAATATTGGTGAGTTTGATTTCATTGTTATCATTTGAAGCACTTGATTGAAAAGGAATTACAGAATTTTCAGGAATCAAGAATCAGGTATTGCAAGAGTATTTAACAGGTCGATTAAGAGTTACAAAGAGTGGAGTGATATTTGATCTTTTGGATTGTTGATGGCTTTGGTAGAAGATGATTAGGAATTAGTTTATTTTAACTGTTTAATACTTTTCTGTTGAGACGTTGATGCTCCACCTTGTTGTGTTGAGCTTTTTATTTCAAAAAAAAAAAAAAGAAATACTTAAAATATTATATACAAATAAGGAAGAACGACATTTATTTATCTACATACGGAATAAGCACATTACGAGAGAGATATATGAAACATTTTAATGCATTTTTAATATGAATTTGTAATTGTTATAAAATAAATGGGCAAATGTACGAAAAATCATCTAAATCTTTTACATCATTATTTAGTGGTCCTCCGATACATATATATAAGACATTGTTAATAAACTATAGATCATTATTTAGTGGTCCTCAAATACATACATCATTATTATTTGTTAAATCATTATTACATGGTCCTCAAATAATACATACTTTTAATTGTATTCGCGTTATTGTCAACCGCATGATCGGACATACCATTACGATCCTTATTAGAGTTTATTAGGGTGACTTTAAGTTATTAAAAAAAGCGTGGTACGACAAAATTTTAATAATAGAAATAAAAATATTAAAAAATAAAAAAATAATTTTTTTGAAAATATTTTTTGGAAAAATATGTACGATAGAGTATCAATAATGAAGATCTTATGGAATGTTTTAGAAAAGAAGAGAGTAAGGATCGCATATATTCGTGTAATTAAAGACATGTATGTTGGGGTTACAAATAGTGTGAAGACTCAAGGTAGTGTGACAAAAGAATTTTCTATTAGTATAAGATTACACCATGGATCATCCTTAAGTTCATACATTTTCACATTAGTCTTGGAAGTACTCAGAGAGCATATCCAAGAGTCTGTATCATGGTGCATGTTTTTTGCCGATAATATCGTCCTTATGAGAGAGTCAAGGGAAGACCTAAATAAGAAGTTGGAGTTATGAAGAGAAACTCTAGAAGTATATGGTCTGCAAATAACCCATAGCAAAACGGAATATATGGAATGTATGTTCGGCCTGCGAAGGAAAAACCATAATATAGAGGTGAAGATTGAAGATAACATCTTACGAAAAGTTAAGAGTTCTAAGTATCTTGGATGCATCATATAGGATAATGGAAAGATTGAACAGGATGTAAATCATAGGATTCAAGTAGGTTGGCCAAAATGACAGAGTGCGTCTGGTTTTATATGTGACAAAAAAATGCCTTTAAAACTTAAAGGTAAATTCTATCGCATTGCTCTCAGACCGGCTATACTTTATGGTACAGAGTGTTGGGCAGTCAAACGGGAGCACGAACATAAGCTAAGTGTGGCATAGATGAAGATGTTGAAATGGAAGAGTGATCTTATGTGATTGGATAGAATAAGGAATGAAGATATAAGAGAGAGAGTTGGAGTAGCATCTATTGTGGAAAAGATGGTAGAATCACATCTCAAGTAGTTCAGACATGTGAGAAGAAGACCGACAGAACACTCAGTCAGGAGGGTGGAAGAGATGAAAGATGTACAAGAGGTGAAAGACAGAGGAAGACCTAAGAAGACCATCTATGAGGTGGTCAAATGAGATCTACATATAAACGGTCTCTTTATAGACATGATACATGATAGAGCTCAATAACGTCGTTTGATTCATGTAGCCGACCCTATCTAATGAAACAAGACTTTATTATTGTTGTTGTATAATTTATATTTTTAAAAATATTTTCTATTTAAAAAATATGTTTTTAATATAATAAATAAAAAATACTTTTATATAAAACATTTAAATATAAAATTATTTTTATTTTATTAAAATTTTTTTTAAAAATTTTATTTAAAAATAATTTTTTATGAAAATTGATCCAAACAAATTCTTAATTGTATGTATATTCTAAGTATATAAGGAGCGAGAGAGAAATTAACATAAGGATTTTTCCTTTTTTTTTCTTTTTTTTTAATTTATTTTTGCAATAAATATACTCTATAGACTATATTCTATGCACCATTTTAATAAATATGAGTGTTTCTCTACTATTGCACCCATCAGAAATAATACAGTGCGGATTTTTTTTTTTTTTTTGTTGGTGACTTACACGGTGTGGATTATTTGATCACCAAAATAGAACTTTGACCGAATATTAATTTCTCTACACAAAATATAAATATAAATATGAATTTAGTTACGTTGTATCATAACGGTATTAGTAAAAATTGTTTTCAAAACACGTAAAAAAGTTTTAAAATATTTATTTAGTTTAATATATATTTTTCGTTAAAACTTTCTGCTTATTAGTAATATTCATAATTATATAGAGGGTATATTCTTATTTGATGCTAAAGTTGTCTCATATCATGTGCCTGCACTAATTTAGTCTAATTTATTTTTATAATATTTTTAATTTGATAGGTTAATGATGACTAATTTGTCATAAATAAAAATTTTATTAAAGATTTATTGTTGGCTAATAAATTATTGTATGTATAAGACATGATTCAATTTAAATTCTATACTTTCTTAAGCAGACTAATAAGTTAATCACTAGGTTAAGGACTAAACTTATTATTATTATTATCATATTACAACACGTATAAACATTTTTATAATCAAGTTCAACCAAGTTAGCTCAAGTCTAAAAAAATCATTTATACAAAGTACATGTGAATCTTACACGCTTCTTCTTTTTCGCGTTTCTTTTTTCTTTACAGTAGGTATGGACCAACTTAGAGAACTGGAGCACTTGCTCCCACTAAAATTTTAGTTTTTTTTAAAAAAAATTATACTTATATATAATATATCCCCATTCTTAATTTTAAATAGCTCCACTACAAAATAAACTAAGTCCAATTAAGTCTCAAATTTATTTTTTTATCTCTCTAGTATTTTGACTATTTGGTTAACCTATTTAAATTTAGTCTTCTTCCATTTTCAAATCTCAGTCATCACTCCCTTATTCCCTTAAACTCTTTTCTTAGTTTCTTTTCAAGTTATTATCAATATTGAAGTGAGGAGAAAATAAAATAGTAAGACACCAAATCTCTCATTATTTATTAGTGTCATATTTTCAACTTTCTTTTCTAATTTCTTCTCTAATGATAATCTTCTCTTCATCAAAAGGTAAATTTTAAATTCTCTATATTTTTTATATAGCTCTCCATGACTCTATGTATCTTCCAATTTCATTGTTCCTCTTTTTGATATTTTCAATTGTAAATTTTAATTCAATCAATTATAGTTTAGGTATTAACACTACAAGAAAATAAGCTTTTCGCCACGCTTTTAAAGCGTGCTGAAAGTGCGAAAAATCATGCCGATAGTTTTTCACCACGCTTTTGGAGCTATTGATGAGCGGATAATTTATACGCTTTTTGGCATTGTTTTTAGATAGTTTTTAGTAAGTTTAAGCTACTTTTAGGGATGTTTTCATTAGTTTTTATGTTAAATTCACATTTCTGGACTTTACTATGAGTTTGTGTGTTTTTCTGTGATTTCAGGTAAATTCTGGCTGAAATTGAGGGACTTGAGCAAAACTCTGAAAAAGGCTGACAAAAGGATTGCTGATGCTGTTGGAATCTGACCTCCCTGCACTCGAAATGGATTTTCTGGAGCTACAAAACTCCAATTGGCGCGCTCTCAACGGCGTTGGAAAGTAGACATCCAGGGCTTTCCAGCAATATATAATAGTCCATACTTTATTCGAAGAATGACGACGTAACTTGGCGTTGAACGCCAAGTTCATGCTACTGTCTAGAGTTAAACGCCAGAAAAACGTCATGATCCGGAGTTGAACGCGCAAAACACGTCATAACTCAGAGTTCAACTCCAAGAGAAGCCTCAGCTTGTGAATTCATCAAGCTCAGCCCAAGCATACACCAAGTGGGCCCCGGAAGTGGATTTATGCATCAATTACTTACTCATGTAAACCCTAGTAGCTAGTCTAGTATATATAGGACATTTATCTATTGTATTAGACATCTTTTGACAGTTTAATCTCTTGATCATTCGGTCACTTGATCATGGAGAGGGCTGGCCATTCGGCCATGCCTGAACCTCTTTCACTTATGTATTTTCAACGGTGGAGTTTCTGCACACCATAGATTAAGGGTGTGGAGCTCTGCTGTACCTCAAGTATTAATGCAGTTCTATTTTCTTTTATTCAAATCTCTCTTATTCTTATTCCAAGATATTCATTCGTACCCAAGAACATGATGAATGTGATGATAAGTAACCCTCATTATCATTCTCACTTATGAACGCACGTGATTGACAACCACTTCCGTTCTACATGCAACCGAGCTTGAATGTGTATCTCTTAGATTCCCCAACAGAATCTTCGTGGTATAAGCTAGATAGATGGCGGCATTTATGAGGATCCAGAAAGTCTAACCTTGTCTGTGGTATTCCGAGTAGGATCCTGGGAATTCGGAAAGTCTAACCTTGTCTGTGGTATTCCGAGTAGGATTCCGGTAATGAATGACTGTGACGTGCTTCAGACTCGCAAGTGCTGGGCGTTAGTGACAGACGCAAAAGAATCAAGGGATTCTATTCCAGTAGGAGCGGGAACCAACCAGTGATTAGCCGTGCTGTGACAGAGTGCGTGAGCGTAGTTTTCACTGCGAGGATGGGATGTAGCCATCAACCATGGGTGATGCCTCCAGACGATTAGCCATGCGAGTGACAGCCGCAGAGGATCATTTTCCCGAGAGGATTGAAAGTAGCCACCGCTGATGGTGAACCCCTATACACAGCTTGCCATGGAAAGGAGTAAGAAGGATTGAGTGAAGCAGTAGGAAAGCAGGCGTCCCTGAGCCATACAGTATCTCCATATGCTTATCTGAAATTCCCACTATTGATTTACATAAGTATTCTATCCCTTTTTTTTAATCTATTCTCTTATTTCTATTTTCGAAACCCAAACTATTTTAATCTGCCTAACTGAGATTTACAAGGTAACCATAGCTTGCTTCATACCAACAATCTCTGTGGGATCGACCCTTACTCGCGTAAGGTTTATTACTTGGACGACCCAGTACACTTGCTGGTTAGTTGAACGGAGTTGTGTCCACTCGTGCCAATTTCTAAATTCCATAATTTTACAATGAATGCAAATCAAAGAATAGTGATCACAATTTCGTCCACCAAGTTTTTGGCGCCGTTGCCGGGGATTGTTCGAGTATGGACAACTGACGGTTCATCTTGTTGCTCAGATTAGGTAATTTTCTTTCCAAAAATCTTTTTCAAAATTTTTCTTTTCTTTTTCGTTTTTCTAATTATGTTTTTCGAAAAAAATAATAAAATAAAAATACAAAAAAATTAGAAAATCATAAAAAATCAAAAATATTTTGTGTTTCTTGTTTGAATCTTGTGTTAATTTGTAAGTTTGGTGTCAATTGCATGCTTTTAAAATTTTTCTTGCATTTTTCGAAAATTTCATGCATTCATAGTGTTCTTCATGATCTTCAAGTTGTTCTTGACAAGTCTTCTTGTTTGATCTTGATGAATTCTTGTTTTGTGTTGTTTGTTGTTTTTCATGTGCATCTGTGTATTCATATTTTCCATGCATTAAAGATTTCTAAGTTTGGTGTCTTGCATGTTTTCTTTGCATCAAAAATTTTTCAAAATTATGTTCTTGATGTTCATCATGATCTTCAAAGTGTTCTTGGTGTTCATCTTGACATTCATAGTGTTCTTGCATGCATCTTGTGTCTTGATCCAAAAGTTTCATGTTTTGGGTCATTTTTGTGTTTTTCTTTAAAAATTCAAAAATAAAAAAAAATATCTTTTCCTTATTTTCCTCCAAATTTTCGAAATTTTGGGTTGACTTGGTCAAAAAGTTTTAAAATTAGTTGTTTCTTACAAGTCAAATCAAAATTTCAATTTTAAAAATCTTATCTTTTCAAAATCTTTTTCAAAAATCATATCTTTTTCATTTTTTTTCTATTTTTCGAAAATCTCAAAAATCTTTTTCAAAATATTTTCAAAATCTTTTTCTTATCTTTATATCATATTTTCGAAAATTAGCTAACAATTAATGTGATTGGTTCAAAAATTTGAAGTTTGTTACTTTCTTGTTAAGAAAGGTTCAATCTTTAAGTTCTAGAAGCTTATCTTGTAGTTTCTTGTTAGTGAAGTAAACAATTTCAAATTTTTAAAATGAAATCTTTTTATCTTTTATCTTATCTTTTTCAAAAATTTTATCTTTTTTTCAAAATTTGATTTCAAAATATCTTATCTAACTTCTTATCTTCTTATCTTTTTAAAATTTGATTTCAAATCTTTTTCAATCAACTAACTAACTTTTTGTTTGTTTCTTATCTTTTTCAAAACTACCTAACTACTTTTCCCTCTCTAATTTTCAAAAATACCTCTCTCTTTTTCAAAAAAAAAATCTTTTTAATTAACTAATTGTTTCAAGTTTTAATTCTAATTTTAATTCATCTCTAATTTTCGAAAACACTAACCTCTTTTCAAAAATTATTTTCGAATTTTTCTCCCTCTCTTCTCTTCTTCTATTTAATTATTTATTTACTAACACTTCTCTTCACCTCTCTTCATCCAAAAACCGAATTCCTCTTCATTCTTCTACCCCTTCTTTTTCTACTAACATAAAGGAATCTCTATACTGTGACATAGAGGATTCCTCTTCCTTTTCTTGTTCTCTTCTCCTTCATATGAGCAGGAACAGGGAAAAGGGCACTCTTGTTGAAGTTGATCCAGAACCTGAAAGGACTCTGAAGAGAAAATTAAGAGAAGCTAAATTACAACAATCCAGAAACAACCTTTCAGAAATTTTCGAACAAGAGAAGGACATGGCAGCCGAAAATAATAATAATAATGCAAGGAGAATGCTTGGTGACTTCACAAAGCCAACGTCCAAGTTTGATGGAAGAAGCATCTCCATTCCTGCCATTGGAGCCAATAACTTTGAGCTTAAGCCTCAACTAGTTGCTTTAATGCAACAAAACTGCAAGTTTTATGGACTTCCATCTGAAAATCCTTATTAGTTTTTAACTGAGTTCTTGCAGATCTGTGAGACTGTAAAGACGAATGGAGTTGATCCTGAAGTCTACAGGCTCATGCTTTTCCCTTTTGCTGTAAGAGACAGAGCTAGAATATGGTTGGATTCACAACCTAAGGATAGCCTGGACTCCTGGGATAAGCTAGTCACTGCCTTCTTAGATAAATTCTTTCCTCCTCAAAAGCTGAGCAAGCTGAGAGTGGATGTTCAAACCTTCAAACAAAAAGATGGTGAATCCCTCTATGAAGCTTGGGAAAGATACAAGCAGCTGACCAAAAGATGTCCATCTGACATGTTTTCAGAATGGACCCTGTTCCGAGGGTTTACCTGAAACGTGCAGCTCGGTCGTCTGGAGAGGCCCGAGGTAGGGGTTTGGTGACCCGAGCTTGATATGAGGAATGGTTGGTGGTTGTACCTGCAATGACACTCCGATGCTTAAGTTAGCATGGGTCCAAGCAGATAAGTGTGTAGATTTGGAATGAATGCCATACCTGGGTGCTCCAGTGTATTTATAGTAGTTGGCCGTGATCTTCCCTGGATAAGATATTCTTATCTTATCTTATCTTTGGGAGTTTTATCTCTATCTTTGTGGAACCGCCTTTTCTAGGCCTTTTCGGCCTTTAGGTTTGGGCTGCGTTCCTTTTGATGGGCCTTCCTTGTTCTTTTGTCCGAGGTCCGACCTTTAGGTGTAAGCTTTAGGACAAGGTCGGACCTCTCACGAATTTGCCGAGTTGGAGGACCCCGGTCAGGGTATGAACAGTGCCCCTACCCGAGTTCGTCCTTTTTGGGAGGTCGTGCTCGGGTATAGTAGTTTTTCAAAATTCAAAAATGGCCGTTCCTGCATTTATTGCATTTTACCGTTTTTCCTCGATTTCTGTTCGGGCTCTGTGAAGGCTTTATTTATTTGCTCCCTTCCTTTTTTCCTGCGTTTTGTTTTTCTTTATGCTTTTTCGAGCACCGCTTCTTCTTTCTCTTTGTTCTGCTTCCCTGAATCTTTCCGTGTGTCTTTCCGGGGTTTCCTCTGTGCCGTCGTTTCGTTTTCCTTGCTTCGGAGCTCGTCGTCTTCGTTTCTTTCTTCCAGGTTTGTTCCCATGTTTCTCTTTTCTTGTGATCATATGCTTCTGTTCTTTGTGTGGCTCTTGTTTGTTTCTTTTTCTTTATGCCTGGGTTGCCCCAAAAAGAGGCGCCGCCATTGCTGTTGTTTGTATATGGGGGGGTTCTTTTTTGTTCTCTGGTATTTTTGTTCCGGGTTGCCGCATTTTTCTTCGTGGGGTTTTTGTTTCTTGCTTTGCTGAATGGGTTTTCGCTGTCTTCTTTATGTGATTTTTGCTTGCTGTTGTATTCTTCTTTGTAGGTAAGAATTTTATGTCTCGAAAGGTTCTTCAAGCGATGTCGACTAAAATCCCATGTGGTCTTGGTTGGGTAGACCCTCTTCCTCTAAGAGTCCCTTCTGTGGTAGATTCTGAGTATTTAGCTAGGTTCCGTAGGCACTGTAGCATATGTGAAAATAGAGAGTCTGAGAGGGATTATGAACTAGTAGCCCCGGATTCCGAGGAGAGAGTGTGCTTCCCGCCCCTAGATAGTTCCGAGAAACTCTTCTTTTATGCTTATGATTGTTTTTTCTCTAAGCTGAGTGTCCGACTTCCCTTTACCGATCTGGAGTCCGAGGTGTTATGGTCTTGTAATCTTGCCCCTACGCAGCTCCATCCAAATTCTTGGGCGTTTTTAAAGCTGTTTCAACTTTTGTGTCAGTTTTTGGGCGTCGCTCCCTCTATTTCTCTTTTTTCCTATTTGTTTGTGTTGACGAAGCCGGGGTCGGGTGGAGGGAAGGTATCTTGGGTCTCTTTTAGGGCTAACCAGGGAAGGAAGTTTTGTACCCTGTATGATGAGTCCTTTCATGATTTTAAGAACTTTTATTTCAAGGTCCGGGCTACTGGAGACGTCCGACCTTTCTTTCTAGATGAGAGTGGGGAGCCTTCTTTTCCTCTTTGTTGGCAGGAGAATGTAGTGTCTACTAAGTATACCCTTGAGAGTCTAGATGAGGTGGAGCAGGCTTTTGTGGGTGTGGTGAGCAGTTTATGGGGTCGGGCACCTCACTTGGACACGAAGAAAATGTTGGGAGATCCAAGCCTTCTCCGTTCCGAGTTAGGTAGTTCCCGACCTCTCCGAGATTCATCTTTTTTAGTATTTTGGCTTTGCTTGTTTTGGTGGAATTTCTGTTGTGGTAATCCTTTTCTTTTTATTTCTGCAGAGATGTCTTCTCAGGCGGATTCCATGAAGTACCTTCGTCGGACGAAGAAGTCTGTGGCTGCTCGAAATATCGAGGCTGGGGAGGCTTCTGCCCGATCTTCTCCGAAGAAGACTACTGTGGGTGTCACTACTCGGTCGAAGACTATTCCGACTCCCCAGTTCCGAGCTATAAATCAAGATCCTCCGACCTCTGGACCCGGTAACTCTTCCCCGCCTTCGTCCTCGGGTCCTCCTCCCAAGAAATAGGAGACCTCTCAAGAGCTTGCGGGTTTTAATGACAAGGATTTTGATGCTCTTGGTTGGGTTGAACAGCATATTCTCCCTCAGACTTTTATTTCTACTGATGATGTGTCTATGGAGCACCATTTTCAGTATATGGCGCGGAGCTGTGTCCGGATGGCTAGTCTTCATGCCGCTATTGCCCGGGAGTTCAAGAAATCCCCCCTTGGTGCGACCAGCTCCCGACTTGAGAAGGCTCAGTCTGAGTTCGAAAGGATTAGTGAACTGAAGTCTGCTAGGATTACTGAGCTGGAGGCATCTTTGGAGAAAGAGAAAGCTAAAGCTACCGCGGCTGTGGCGGCAGCGAATGCATCTGAGGAGATGGCGAAGGCGGCGAGGGAGAATTATACTCGGACATATGCTGAGCTTGTGGAGACAAAGGAGAGATTGCAATCCGCTCAGGATGATTTTTACGAGCTAGAAGGTCATGTAGCTAAGGGTATGGATGCTATGTTTGAAAATTTGAAGGCTCAGGTCTGGGTTCTTGCTCCCGACCTGGATCTGAGTTTATTCAGTACGGATAACGTTGTTGTGGAGGGAAAGATTGTTCCTGCTCCCAACGAGGATGAGGTTCCGGTGTCCGACCCCAAAGTTCCGGTTGCGAACCCGACTTTACCTTTGGCCGGGGATGGATCTGGTGTGGAGGTTTTAAACCGAGATGATGGTGCTGTCGATGCTGTCCCGATTTCTATGTTTCCTCCGCAGCCTTCTGTCGATGTGGAGTCCGGAAAGGATCTTGATTCTCTGTAATCCTTTTTATCTTTGGTTTTTTGCCCGGCCTGTGGGCTCTTTTGTTTTTGGATGGTTTCTGTGAATGCTTTGGACACCTTTTTGCTATTAGCTACTTGTAGTAACTTTTTAGCTTATTATGCGGTGTTTTGTTCGCGTTTTGACTTTTTTTTTCCGCTTTTATGCTTTTTAGTTGTTTTTGGATAACAACCTTTTAGCTAGCGCTTGAAACTTTTGTTTTACCCTTTCCTTTGATTTCGTTTTTTCGCTTGTACTTTTTAGTTGTTTTTGTATAGCAACTTTTTAGTAAGCGTTTTCGAAATCTTTGTTTTCGCCGTTTTAAGGCTTCCTTCTTGGGTCCGGGCTTTTTCTCGGACATCGGGGGGGCGCGGTCGAGTACTTCCCTTTGTTGGGTCCGACCTTGTCGTTTGGTCGGCCTTTTAAGTTATTTTTGTAATCTCTTTTTTTTGGCTTTTTGAGCCTTTTCAAAGTTGCTTTATAACTTCTCACATTAATTTGAACCTCGTCGCTTTATCTTTGCCGACCTTGTGTGGTCTCTTGGCAATGATTTTTTGCGTTTTGCCGAGCATAAATTAATGCGCCTTGGCGGGGTACTTTTTCAGGATTTGTTTCATCACGAGGAAGAAGAAAAGAAAATAGAAAAATTTGATTAGTATTAAAAAAGAAAGAATATTTACAGAGTGTTTACCCTTGACTAGGTCGGGTGCCTTACTTGACCGGGTGTCTCATTAAAAAACCCTTGTAGGGAAAAAGAGTACACCTCGGGTTATCTTTTTCTAGCTGTAGTATCGTCTTAGATTACAGGCGTGCCAGGCCCTGGGCAACTCATTGCCTTCTAGGTCGGATATTTTGTAATAGCCTGTTCCTAAGACTTCTGTTACTTTGTAGGGCCCTTTCCAATTTGCAGCTAGCTTTCCTTCTCCCGACTTTTGTGTTCCGATGTCATTTCGGATTAGAATCAGGTCGTGAATGGAGAAGCTTCATTTTATTACTTTCTGATTGTATCTGAGGGCCATTCGCCGTTTTAAGGCTTCTTCTCGGATCCGAGCTCTTTCTCGGACCTCGGGGAGGAGGTCGAGTTCTTCCCTTTGTGCCTGCGGGTTACCTTCTTCGTTGTAGAAGATGCTTCTGGGTGACCCTTCATCTATTTCGATAGGAATCATTGCCTCCATCCCGTAAGCTAGTCGGAATGGTGATTCTCCCGTTGTAGAGTGTGGAGTTGTCCGATATGCCCATAGTACCTGGGGGAGCTCCTCGGCCCATGCCCCTTTGGCCTCTTGGAGTCTTCGTTTTAACCCGGCCAAGATGACTTTATTTGCGGCCTCTGCTTGTCCATTGGCTTGTGGGTGCTCGACTGAGGTGAATTGCTGTTTGATTTTTAGCTCGGCCACCAAGTTCCGAAAACTTGTGTCTGTGAACTGTGTTCCATTGTCTGTGGTGATGGAGTAGGGGACTCCGAACCTTGTGACGATGTTTTTGTATAGGAATTTGCGGCTTTTCGGAGCCGTGATGGTGGCCAAGGGCTCAGCTTCGATCCACTTTGTGAAGTAGTCGACCCCTACTATGAGGTATTTGACTTGCCCCGGTCCTTGGGGGAACGGGCCGAGTAGGTCAAGTCCCCATTTTGCGAAGGGCCATGGTGCGGTGATGCTGATCAGGTCTTCGGGTGGTGCTTTGTGCAAATTGGCGTGTTTTTGGCAGGGGGGGCATATTTTCACAAATTCCGTTGCGTCTCTTTGCAAGGTCGGCCAGTAGAACCCGGCTCGGACTACTTTCTTGGATAATGCTCGAGCTCCGAGGTGGTTCCCACACATGCCTCCGTGGACTTCTTCGAGGACGCCCTTTGTTTCTGAGGTCGGGATACACCTAAGGAGGGGGTTTGAGAATCCTCTTCTGTATAATATGTCGTGAATTAGTGTATAATTCTGGGCGTCTTTCGTGAGTCTTCTAGCTTCCTTTCTTTCGGCGGGGAGAGTTCCCGACTTCAGGTAGTTGAGTATGGGGGTCATCCATCCTTGCTGTTGGTTGGATATATTTAGCGCTTCTTCCTCTCTTAGCACGGAGGGGGATTGTAAAGTTTCCTGGAGGAGACTTCTGTTGTTGCCTCCGGGCTTGGTGCTGGCAAGCTTTGAGAGGGCGTCTGCCCGGGCATTTTGTTCCCGAGGTATGTGCTGAATCTGTATTTCTAAAAAGTGGCGTAGTTGTGCCTGTGTTTGGTCCAGGTATTTTTTCATGGTGGGGTCTTTGGCCTGGTAGCTTCCATTTACTTGTGATGTGATGACTTGGGAGTCGCTGAAGATCGTGATTTTTTGGGCCCCGACCTCTCCGGCTAACTTTAGACCTGCTAGTAGGGCCTCGTATTCGGCTTGGTTGTTCGAAGCCTGGAACTCGAATTTTAGGGATAGTTCTATCCGCGTTCCTTGGTCGCTTTCGAGTATAACCCCGGCTCCGCTTCCAGTTTTGTTTGAGGACCCGTCGACATACAGGTTCAATGAGAGTGGGGTTCCAGGGGTCTCAGTGTATTCTGCGATGAAGTCGGCTAGATACTGAGATTTTATGGCAGTCCGGGTTTCATAGTGGAGGTCGAACTCGGACAGTTCCACCGCCCATTGCAGTATTCATCCTGCCAGGTCTATTTTTTGGAGGATGTGTCTCATGGGTTGGTTTGTCCGGACTTTGATGGTGTGGGCTTGAAAGTAGGGACGGAGCCTCCGAGCTGTGAACACTAGGGCGTAGGCGAATTTTTCTATCTTCTGATAGTTTAATTCGGCCCCTTGTAGTGCCTTGCTTACAAAGTATATGGGGTGTTGTCCTCGGTCATTTTCTCGTATTAGCGCTGAAGCGACTGCTCGAGTTCCAACCGAGAGGTATAGTACGAGTTCCTCTCCTTTTAGAGGTCGGGTTAGGATTGGTGGCTGCCCGAGGAATTCCTTGAAGTCTTGAAAGGCTTTTTCGCACTCCGGGGTCCATGAGAAGGGCTTCCCTTTCTTTAGGAGTGAGTAGAGAGGTAGCGACTTTATTGCTGATCCTGCCAAGAATCTTGATAGGGCGGCTAGCCTTCCATTCAGTTGTTGTACTTCCTTGACACACGTCGGGCTCTTCATATTGAGTATCGCTTGGCATTTGTCCGGGTTTGCTTCGATGCCCCTTTGAGTTAGCATGAAGCCTAAGAACTTTCCGGCTTCTGCGGCGAAGGTGCACTTTGTCGGGTTAAGTCTCATGTTGTGTTTTCTGAGGGTGCCGAAGATACTGGTGAGGTCGGTCAGCAAGTTTCTGTCTTCTTGTGTCTTTACCAGCATGTCGTCGACGTACACCTCCAGCTGTAGTCCTATGTGCTCTGAGAACACTTTGTTCATTAGCCTCTGGTAGGTTGCCCCTGCGTTCTTCAGCCCGAAGGGCATTACTACGTAGCAGTAGTTTGCCCTTGGGGTTATGAACGAGGTCTTTTCTTGGTCGGGTCCGTACATCGGGATTTGATTGTATCCCGAGTATGCGTCCATGAAGGAGAGATATCTATAGCCTGAGGCTGCGTCTACTAAGGCGTCGATGTTTGGTAGTGGATATGGGTCTTTGGGGCAGGCTTTGTTGAGATCCGTGTAATCGACGCACATCCTCCATTTTCCGTTGGGCTTTTTTACCAGGACCACGTTTGCGAGCCATAGGGGGTATTTTACTTCCTTAATGAACCCTGCATCTAGCAATGCTTGTACTTGTTCTTCTATTGCTTGCATGCGCTCGGGTCCGAGCTTCCGGCGTCTTTGTTGGACAGGTCGGGATCCCGGGTAAACTGATAGCTTATGGCACATCAGGTCGGGGCTTATGCCTGGCATGTCGGAGGCTTTCCAGGCGAAGAGGTCGGAATTCTCCCTTAAGAGGGTTATGAGTTCCTCTTTTAGGCCCGTTTCGAGGTTTGCTCCTATGTTTGTTATTTTTTCAGGTGTGTTCCCAATCTGGACTTTTTCGGTTTCTCCCTCTGGCTGTGGCCGAAGATCTTCTCGGGATTGAACTCGTCCGAGTTCTATTGTGTTGACCTCTTTCCCTTTTAGGCTCAGGCTTTCGTTGTAGCATCGCCGCGCTAGTTTTTGGTCGCCTTTTAGGGTAGCGATTCCTTTTGCGGTAGGGAACTTCATACAGAGGTGTGGGGTCGAGACTATAGCTGCCAGTCTGTTTAGGGTTGGTCGCCCAATGAGGGCATTGTATGCTGAAGTGACGTCGACTATAATGTAGTCGACGCTTAATGTTTTAGATTGCTCGCCTCTTCCAAAGGTAGTGTGTAGCGAGATGTATCCTAAGGGATGGATCGGAGTATCCCCTAGTCCAAATAGATCGGTGGGATAGGCTTTTAGTTCTTTTTCTTCAAGTCCGAGCTTGTCGAAGGCCGTTTTGAACAGGATATCTGCTGAGCTTCCCTGGTCAATCAGGGTTCGATGTAAGTTGGCGTTTGCTAGGATAATGGTGATTACCATTGGATCGTCGTGTCCGGGGATTATCCCTTGAGCATCTTCTCGGGTAAATGAGATAGTAGGTAATTCGGGCAGGGGACTGTCTTCTCGGACGTGATAGACTTCTTTGAGGTGTCTTTTTCGCGAGGATTTGGATGTTCCTCCGCCTGCAAAACCTCCATTTATCATGTGAACATGTTTTTCAGGGGTTCGCGGGGTTTGTTCGGCCCGATCTTCGTTGTCTCCCCGCCTTCTCTTCCTGGTTTCTTCTCCTTTCTCTGCTATGTATCTGTCGAGTTTTCCTTCTCTGGCTAGCTTTTCTATAACATTTTTTAGGTCGTAGCAGTCGTTAGTAGAATGACCGTAGAGCTTGTGATATTCACAGTATTCGGACCGATCTCTCCCCGCTTTCTTGTGTTTTAGCGGTCGGGGCGGTGGGATCCTTTCGGTGTGGCACACTTCTCTGTAGACGTCTACCAGGGAGACACGGAGGGGGGTGTAGTTGTGGTACTTCCGTGGCTTGTCCGAGTTGGGTTCTTCTTTCTTCTTCTGTTCCCGATCCCGATCTCGGAGTGGGTAGGTTGATTCCTTCCTAGAAGAGTCCCTTAGCTGGGAGGTTTCCTCCATGTTGATATATTTTTCTGCCTGCTCCTGTACCTCGTATAGGGAGGTCGGGTATCGTTTGGATAGGGATTGGCTAAACGGCCCCTCTTTTAGGCCGTTTGCTAGTCCCATGATGGCTGCTTCAGTGGGTAAGTGCTGTATGTCCAGGCAGGCTTTGTTGAATCGCTCCATGTATTCTCGGAGAGTTTCTTGGTTACCTTGTTTGATCCCGAGTAGACTGGGGGCATGTTTTGTCTTGTCCTTTTGAATAGAGAATCTTGTTAGGAATTTTTTGGTTAGGTCTTCGAAGCTGGTGATTGATCTTGGTGGCAGGTTGTCGAATCACTTCATGGCCGACTTGGTGAGGGTGGTGGGGAAGGCTTTGCACCGAGTCGCGTCGGAGGCGTCGACTAGGTACATTCTGCTTCTGAAGTTGCTGAGGTGGTGACTTGGATCGGTGGTGCCGTCGTAGAGGTCCATATCGGGTGGTTTGAAGTTTCGCGGTACCTTCTCCTTCATGATCTCTTGCGTGAAGGGATCATGGTTGCCTTCGGTGGTGGTGCCGCGTTCTGTCCGGTCTTTCAGGTTGGCCTCTATTTTCCGCAGTTTTTCTTCTAATTCTCTGCGCTTTCGAGTCTCCCTTCTCAAATCTTGTTCAGTTTCTTTCTGCTTCTTTATGTCCTCTTCGAGTTGTTTCAGTCGGTTTTGTTGTGCCCGGACTGCTTCTAGAATTTCCGAGCTCTTCTCTCTTTCGGAATTTTGTGGATCCTTGTTTGGGGGTGATGTTTTTGGGCGATTCTGTTTGTTTCCTCCTGGAGTACGTGGTGATAGAGGGCTGTCCGGTCGTTCTCCGGTGTCAACTTCGTCCTCTTGTTCAGACGTAGCGTGGTCATTGTTGAGAGGGTCGTCCGCCATGGTAGTGGGATGACTTCCAGGTTCCCCGGCAACGGCGCCAATGTTCCGAGGGTTTACCTGAAACGTGCAGCTCGGTCGTCTGGAGAGGCCCGAGGTAGGGGTTTGGTGACCCGAGCTTGATATGAGGAATGGTTGGTGGTTGTACCTGCAATGACACTCCGATGCTTAAGTTAGCATGGGTCCAAGCAGATAAGTGTGTAGATTTGGAATGAATGCCATACCTGGGTGCTCCAGTGTATTTATAGTAGTTGGCCGTGATCTTCCCTGGATAAGATATTCTTATCTTATCTTATCTTTGGGAGTTTTATCTCTATCTTTGTGGAACCGCCTTTTCTAGGCCTTTTCGGCCTTTAGGTTTGGGCTGCGTTCCTTTTGATGGGCCTTCCTTGTTCTTTTGTCCGAGGTCCGACCTTTAGGTGTAAGCTTTAGGACAAGGTCGGACCTCTCACGAATTTGCCGAGTTGGAGGACCCCGGTCAGGGTATGAACAGACCCTATTAGATATATTCTATTATGGTCTCTCTGAATTTTCGAAAATGTCATTGGATCATTCTGCAGGTGGATCTATTCACCTGAAGAAAACGCCTGAAGAGGCTCAAGAACTCATTGACATGGTTGCAAACAACCAGTTCATGTATACCTCTGAGAGGAATTCCGTGAATAATGGGATACCTCAGAAGAAAGGAGTTCTTGAAATTGATACTCTGAATGCCATATTGGCTCAGAATAAAGTGTTGACTCAACAGGTCAACATGATCTCTCAAAACCTGAATGGATTGCAACATGCATCCAATAGTACTAGAGAGGCAGCTTCTGAAGAAGCTTATGATCCTGAGAACCCTGCCATGGCAGAGGTTAATTACATGGGTGAACCATATGGAAACACCTATAACCCATCATGGAGAAATCATCCAAATTTCTCCTGGAAGGATCAACAAAAGCCTCAACAAGGCTTTAACAATGGTGGACGCAATAGGCTAAGCAATAGCAGGCCATATCCATCATCTTCTCAGCAACAGGCAGAGAATTCTGAACAAAACAATTCTAATTTAGCCAATATAGTCTCTGATCTGTCAAAGGCCACTTTCAGTTTCATGAATGAAACAAGATCCTCCATTAGAAATCTGGAGGCACAAGTGGGCCAGCTGAGTAAGAAAGTAATTGAAACTCCTCCCAGTATTCTCCCAAGCAATACAGAAGAGAATCCAAAAGGAGAGTGCAAGGCCATTGATGTGATCAATGTGGCCGAATGCACAAGGAAGGAGGAGGACGAAAATCCTAGTGAGGAGGACCTCCTGGGACGTCCCTCAAGCAAGAAGGAGTTTCCTATTAAGGATCCTAAGGAATCTGAGGCTCACATAGAGACCATAGAGATTCCACTAAATCTCCTTCTGCCATTCATGAGCTCTGAAGACTATTCTTCCTCTGAAGAGGATGAAGATGTGACTGGAGAGCAAGTTGCTCAATATCTAGGAGCTATCATGAAGCTGAATGCCAAGTTGTTTGGTAATGAGACTTGGGAAAGTGAACCTCCCTTGCTCATTAGTGAATTGGATACTTGGATTCAGAAAACTCTACCTCAAAAGAGACAAGATCCCGGCAAGTTCTTAATACCTTGCACCATTGGCACCATGAGCTTTGAAAAAGCTCTATGTGATCTGGGGTCAGGGATAAATCTTATGCCACTCTCTGTAATGGAGAAGCTGGGGATCATTGAGGTACAACCTGCCTTGTTCTCATTACAATTGGCAGACAAGTCTTTGAGACAAGCCTATGGAATGGTAGAGGACGTTTTAGTAAAGGTTGAAGGCCTTTACATCCCTGCTGATTTCATAATCCTAGACACTAGGAAGGAAGATAATGAATTCATCATCCTTGGAAGACCTTTCCTAGCCACAGCAGAAGCTGTAATAGATGTCAATAGAGGTGAGTTAGTCCTTCAATTGAATGGGGACTACCTTGTGTTTAAGGCACATGGCCATCCCTCTGTGACAAAAGAGAGTAAGCATGAAGAGCTTCTCTCAGTTCAAGGTCAAGAAGAGCCCACACAGTCAAACTCTAAGTTTGGTGTTGTGAGACCACAACCAAACTCTAAGTTTGGTGTTAAGACCCCATATCCAAACTCTAAGTTTGGTGTTGGGACTACTGGTGCACGAAATTGCAATCACACTTTTTGCAATCCCGCACAACTAACCAGCAAGTGTACTGGGTCGTCCAAGTAATACCTTGCGCGAGCAAGGGTCGATCCCACAGAGATTGTCGGCTTGAAGCAAGCTATGGTTATCTTGTAAATCTTAGTCAGGATATCAGAAATTATCAGGATTGATTGTGAAAAGCAAAAGAACATGAAATGATTACTTATTTTGCAGTAATGGAGAATAGGTTGAGGTTTGGAGATGCTCCATCTTTTGAATCTCTGCTTTCCTACTGTCTTCTTCATCAAACACGCAAGTCTCCTTCCATGGCAAGCTGTATATAGGGTTTCACCGTTGTCAATGGCTACCTCCCATCCTCTCAGTGAAAGCGATTGCATATGCTCTGTCACAGCATAGCGGAATTCATCTGTCGGTTCTCAATCAGGCCGGAATAGAATCCAGTGATTCTTTTGCGTCTGTCACTAACGCCCCGCCTTCAGGAGTTTGAAGCACGTCACAGTCATTCAGTCATTGAATCCTACTCAGAATACCACATACAAGGTTTAGACCTTCCGGATTCTCTTGAATGCTGCCATCAGTTCTAGCTTATACCACGAAGATTCCGATTAAAGAACCCAAGAGATAACTACTTAATCTAAGGTAGAACGGAGGTGGTTGTCAAGCACACGTTCATGGTTGAGAATGATGATGATTGTCACAGATCATCACATTCATCCGGGTTAAGAACAAGTATATCTTAGAATGGAAGCAAGCATGATTGAATGAGAAACAGTAGTAATTGCATTAATCCATCAAGACACAGCAGAGCTCCTCACCCCCAACCATGGGTTTAGAGACTCATGCGTGAAAGTACACAAAGAAGGGTGTAAAGTGTCATGAGGTCATAAGGTACTGATACAATGTCAAAAGATCCTATTAATAGTAAACTAGTAGCCTAGGGTGTACAGAAATGAGTAAATGACGTAAAAATCCACTTCTGGGTCCACTTGGTGTGTGCTTGGGCTGAGCAATGAAGCTTTCGTGTAGAGACCTTTTCTAGAGTTAAACGCCAGCTTTCATGCCAGTTTGGGCGTTTAACTCCAAGTTTTATGCCAGTTCCGGCGTTTAACGCTGGAATTTCTGAGGCTGTTTTGACGCCGGTTTGGGCCATCAAATCTTGGGCAAAGTATAGACTATCATATATTTCTGGAAATCCCAGGATGTCTACTTTCCAATGCCGTTGAGAGCGCGCCAATTGGGCTTCTGTAGCTCCAGAAAATCCACTTCGAGTGCAGGGAGGTCAGAATCCAACAGCATCTGCAGTCCTTTTTGGTCTCGGAATCAGATTTTTGCTAAGGACCCTCAATTTCAGCCAGAAAATACCTGAAATCACAGAAAAACACACAAACTCATAGTAAAGTCCAGAAAAGTGAATTTTAGCTAAAAACTAAAAAAATATACTAAAAACTAACTAAATCATACTAAAAACATACTAAAAACAATGCCAAAAAGCATACAAATTATCCGCTCATCACAACACCAAACTTAAATTGTTGCTTGTCCCCAAGCAACTGAAAATCAAAATAGGATAAAAAGAAGAGAATATACTATAGACTCCAAAATATCAAGGAAACATAGCTCCAATTAGATGAGCGGGACTAGTAGCTTTTTGCCTCCGAACAGTTTTGGCATCTCACTCTATCCCTTGAGGTTCAGAATGATTGGCATCTATAAGAACTCAGAACTCAGATAGTTTTATTGATTCTCTTAGTTGAGCATAATGATTCTTGAACATAGCTAGTGTATGAGTCTTGGCTGTGGCCCAAAGCACTCTGTCTTCCAGTATTACCACCGGATACATACATGCCACAGACACATAATTGGGTGAACCTTTTCAGATTGTGACTCAGCTTTGCTAAAGTCCCCAATTAGAGGTGTCCAAGGTTCTTAAGCACACTCTTGTTGCCTTGGATCACAACTTTATTTCTTTCTTTTCTTTTTCTCCTTTTTTTTTCGAAATTTTTTTTTGATTGCTTTTTCTTGCTTCAAGAATCAATCTAATGATTTTTAGATCCTCAATAACAGTTCTCTTTTTCCTCATTCTTTCAAGAGCCAACAATTTTTAACATTCTCAAAACAACAAATTCAAGAGACATATGCACTGTTCAAGCATTCATTCAGAAACAAAAAGTATTGTCACCACATCAAACTAATTCAACTAGTTTCAATGATAAATTTCGAAATCCTGTACTTCTTGTTCTTTTGTGATTAAAGCATTTTTCATTTAAGAGAGGTGATGGATTCATAGGACATTCATAGCTTTAAGGCATAAAATTTCAATTTTATTAATTATGAACTAAAACAAGACTCAAAAAAATAAGATGAAAAAAAATAAAAAATAAAAATAAAAATAGAAAATAAAAAAAAAAAAAACGCAAACATAGGCTCCTAATGATAGAGGTTTTCACAGAGTTAGGACTCAACAACCTGATTTTGAGAAGTGGATGCTCCCTCAGCTTGAGAGGAGAGCTTTTGGCGTTTCAACTCTTGGAGTTCACGCCCCTGCTTCTCTTGTTCCTTCATCAATTTGCAGAGCATGCAGTTCTGATTCTGCTGTTCTTCCTTCAGTTGCTCCATAGTCTCTTGCAGCTTGGAGATAGATGCTTCTAGGCTGGTCCAGTAGTCAATTCTTGGGAATTCAGGGAGGAATTCCTGCGCCCTCCTCTTGATAGAGTTGTCTTGCACTTGTCCTTCCATTGACTTCTTGGTGATTGGGTGTTCAATGGGTATGAACTCATCTACTCCCATCTTCACCCCAGCCTCTTTACAGAGCAAGGAGATCAAGCTTGGGTAAGCCAGTTTGGCTTCAGTGGAATTCTTATTTGCAATTGTGTAGATCTCACAAGCAATCACATGATGAACCTCCACTTCTTTTCCAAGCATAATGCAATGAATCATCACTGCCCTCTTGATGGTGACCTCAGAACGGTTGCTAGTGGGCAATATGGAACGCCCAATAAAGTCTAGCCAACCTCTTGCAATTGGTTTGAGGTCTCCCCTCTTGAGTTGGTTTGGGACACCCTTTGAATTGGTTATCCACTTAGTTCCAGGGAGGCATATGTCCTCTAGAACTTGATCCAACCCTTTATCTACTCTCACCATCCTCCTATTGAAGGAATCAGGATCATCTTGCAGTTGAGGTAGTTTGAAGATTTCTCTTATTTTGTCCAGATGGAAGTACATAACTTTCCCTCTGACCATGGTTCTGTAGGTATGGTAAGCAGTTCCAGTCATTCTCTGCTTATCTGTTAGCCACAGATTAGAGTAGAATTCCTGAACCATGTTCCTTCCAACCTTTATTTCAGGATTGGTCAGAACTTCCATCCTCTGTTTCGAATTTGCTCTTGGATCTCGGATATTCATCTTCTTTCAGATCAAATTTAACTTCCGGGATCACTGACCTCAGACCCATTATTTTGTGATAATGGTCTTCATGTTCTTTGGTTAAGAACTTCTCTTGATTCCAAAGATTCTTTGGATTAGTCTCTTTCTTTCCTCTTGAGTTGGTTTGTTTTCCTTAGGAGCCATGATCTTGATGAATCTTGGCTTAGTGATCACGGAAAAGCACACCAAACTTAGAGGTTTTGCTTGTCCTCAAGCAAAAAGAGAAGAAAGAAGAGAAGAGAGAGAGAGAGGAAGAGGAAATTCGAATGGTGTGGTGGAAAGAGGAAGCCAAACACGAATTTATAAGGTGAGGGGGGAAGTTTTTTCGAAAAAAAAGAGATTTGAAAGGAGATTTGAGAAGATATGGAAAGAAATTGAGAAAAGGGTGAGTTTTTGAAGAAGATTTGGGATTAATTTGAAATAGATTTGAAAATGGTTTTGATTTGTGAAGATTTGAAAGTGAATGATGAAGGTTGAAGTGCATTTATGTAGAAGAGTATGGGTAAAAAGAGGAAAGTTTGAAAAAATTTGAGTTGAAAACAAAAATGTGGTCCCCCCACCTTTCTGGCGTTAAACGCCCAGAATGGCACCCATTCTGGCGTTTAACGCCCACTTGCTACCCCTTTTGGGCGTTTAACGCCCAGCCAGGTGCCCTGGCTGGCGTTAAACGCCAGAAAGCCTTTATCACTGGGCGTTTTTCAAAACGCCCAGGATGCTGCACACCTGGCGTTAAACGCCCAGAATGGTGCCCTTCTGGCGTTTAACGCCCAAAATGGCACCATTCCTGGCGTTAAACGCCCAGAATGGTACCCATTCTGGCGTTTAACGCCCAAAATGCCCCTTAGTGGCATTTTTTCGCCAGTAAGCTCATTTTCTCTGCTTTTTGAGCTGAATCCTTCTGTAACTCTGTGAATTCCTTCATTTTTGATATTGCCTCTGTAAGAACTAATTATATAACCTCCTAATGACTGGGTTGCCTCCCAGCAAGCGCTTCTTTACTGTCTTTAGCTGGACTTTCACTGAGAATCACTCAAGTCTCAGTTTTGAGCATTCCTGCTCAAATTCCTTCAGATAATGCTTGATTCTCTGTCCATTAACAATGAACTTCTTGTCAGAATCATATCCTGAAGCTCAACATATCCATATGGTGACACTCCTGTAATCACATACGGACCCCTCCAACGGGATTTGAGTTTTCCTGGAAACAGTCTGAGCCTAGAGTTGAAGAGCAGAACTTTTTGTCCTGGCTCAAAGACTCTGGTTGACAACTTCTTGTCATGCCATTTCTTTGCCTTTTCCTTATAAATTTTTGCATTTTCAAAGGCATTGAGTCTGAACTCCTCTAGCTCATTTAACTGGAGCAATCTTTTTTCACCAGCTAACTGTGCATCCATGTTTAGGAATCTGGTTGCCCAGTAGGCTTTATGTTCCAGTTCCACAGGCAAATGACAGGCCTTCCCATACACCATTGGTATGGAGAGGTTCCTATAGGAGTCTTGAATGCTGTTCTGTATGCCCACAGAGCATCATCCAAGCTTTTGCCCAATCCTTTCTTCGGGCTATCACAGTCCGTTCTAGGATTCTTTTTAATTCTCTGTTAGAGACTTCAGCTTGCCCATTTGTCTGTGGATGATACGGAGTTGCCACTTTGTGGCTAATTCCATATCTAACCATAGCAAGGTGTAGCTGTTTATTGCAGAAATGAGTGCCCCCGTCACTGATTAGCACTCTGGGTACTCCAAACCTGCTGAAAATTTTTTCTGGAGGAATTTCAGTACGGTCTTTGTATCATTAGTGGGTGTAGCAATTGCTTCTACCCACTTAGATACATAGTCCACTGCCACCAGAATGTAAGTGTTTGAGTATGATGGTGGGAATGGCCCCATGAAGTCAATTCCCCATACATCAAACAATTCTATCTCTAATATCCCTTGTTGAGGCATGGCATATCCATGAGGCAGGTTACCAGCTCTTTGGCAACTGTCACAGTTACGCACAAACTCTCGGGAATCTTTATAGAGAGTAGGCCAGTAGAAGCCACATTGGAGGACTTTAGTGGCTGTTCGCTCACTTCCAAAATGTCCTCCATACTGTGATCCATGGCAGTGCCATAGGATCCTTTGTGCTTCTTCTCTGGGTACACACCTGCGGATCACTCCGTCAGCACATCTTTAAAGAGATATGGTTCATCCCAGAGGTAGTACTTGGCATCTGAAATTAATTTCTTTCTCTGCACGTGGCTGTACTCCTTGGGAATGAACCTCACAGCTTTAAAATTTGCAATATCTGCAAACCATGGAGCTTCCTGAATGGCAAAGAGTTGCTCATCTGGGAAAGTCTCAGAGATCTCAGTAGAAGGGAGGGACGCCCCAGCTACTGGTTCTATTCGGGACAGATGATCAGCTACTTGGTTCTCTGTCCCTTTTCTGTCTCTTATTTCTATATCAAACTCTTGCAGAAGCAACACCCATCTGATGAGCCTGGGTTTTGAATCCTGCTTTGTGAGTAGATATTTAAGAGCAGCATGGTCAGTGTACACAACACTTTGGATCCCACTAGATAGGATCTAAACTTGTCAATGGCATAGACCACTGCAAGTAACTCTTTTTTGTGGTTGTGTAGTTCTTCTGTGCGTCATTTAGAACACGGCTGGCATAGTAAATGACGTGCAGAAGCTTGTTATGCCTCTGTCCCAACACTGCACCAATGGCATGGTCACTGGCATCACACATTAGTTCAAATGGCAATGTCCAATCTGGTACAGAGATGACTGGTGCTGTGACCAGCTTAGCTTTCAGGGTCTCAAATGCTGCAGACACTGTGTGTCAAACACAAATGGTGTGTCAGCAGCTAACAGGTTACTCAGAGGTTTTGCAATTTTGAAAAATCCTTTATAAACCTTCTGTAGAATCCTGCATGCCCCAGAAAGCTTCTGATTGCTTTAACATTGGCAGGTGGTGGTAATTTTTCAATTACCTCTACCTTTGCCTTATCCACCTCTATTCCCTGCTTGAAATTTTGTGCCCAAGGACAATCCTTCAGTCACCATAAAGTGACATTTCTCCCAGTTTAAAACCAGGTTAGTCTCTTGGCACCTTTTCAGGACAAGGCTAGGTGATTAAGACAGGAGCTGAAATGAGTCTCCATATACTGAAAAGTCATCCATGAAGACTTCCAGAAATTTTTCTACCATATCTGAGAAGATAGAGAGCATGCACCTCTGAAAGGTTGCAGGTGCATTGCACAGACCAAAAGGCATCCTTCTGTAGGCAAACACGCCAGAAGGGCAAGTGAATGCTGTTTTCTCTTGGTCCTGAGGTCCACTGCAATTTGGTTGTAGCCTGAATAGCCATCCAAAAAGCAGTATAATCATGGCCAGCTAGTCTTTCTAGCATTTGGTCTATGAATGGTAAAGGAAAATGATCCTTTCTGGTGGCTGTATTGAGCCTTCTGTAGTCAATACACATGCGCCACCCTGTGACTGTCCTTGTAGGAACCAGTTCATTTTTTTCATTATGAACCACTGTCATGCCTCCCTTTTTGGGAACAACTTGGACAGGGCTCACCCAGGGGCTATCAGAAATAGGATAAATAATCCCAGCCTCTAGTAATTTAGTGACCTCTTTCTGCACCACCTCCTTCATGGCAGGATTTAGCCTCCTCTGTGGTTGAACCACTGGCTTGGCATTATCCTCCATAGGATCTTGTGCATGCATCTAGCTGGGCTAATGCCCTTAAGATCACTTATGGACCACCCAAGAGCTGTCTTGTGTGTCCTTAGCACTTGAATCAGTGCTTCCTCTTCCTGTGAATTTAAAGCAGAGCTTATAATCACTGGAAAAGTGTCACCCTCTCCCAGAAATGCATATTTCAGGGATGGTGGTAGTGGTTTGAGTTCAGGCTTGGGAGGCTTATCCTCCTCCTGAGGAATTTTCGAAAATTCCTTTGCCTCCTCTAGTTCTTCTTGATCAGGTTGAGCATCTTTGAAGATGTCCTCAAGCTCTGATTCTAGGCTTTCAGCCATATTGATCTCTTCTACAAGAGTCAATAATGTCAGCGCCCATGCAGTCATTTGGTGTGTCTGGATGCTGCATAGCTTTTACAGCATTCAACTTGAACTCATCCTCATTGACTCTCAAGGTTACTTCCCCTTTTTGTACATCAATGAGAGTTCGTCCAGTTGCTAGGAAGGTCTTCCTAGAATAAGAGTTGCACTCTTGTGCTCCTCCATTTCCAGCACTACAACGTCAGTGGAAAGGCAAATGGCCCAACCTTGACAATCATGTCCTCAATTATGCCTGATGGGTATTTAATGGAGCCATCAGCAAGTTGGAGGCATATCCGGGTTGGTTTGACTTCTCCAGTCAACCCAAGCTTTCTGATAGTGGATGCAGGTATTAGATTGATGCTTGCTCCAAGATCACATAGGCTGTCTTGGTGCAGCACCTTCTAATGTGCATGGTATCATAAAGCTTCCTGGATCTGAAGCTTTTCTGGTAAGCTTTTAATATGACTGCACTGCATTCTTCAGTGAGAAACACGTTTTTCAGTTTCTCTCCAGTCCTTCTTATGACTTAAGATTTCTTTCATGAACTTAGCATAAGAAGGTATTGCTCAAGTGCCTCTGCAAACAGAATCTTTATTTCAAGAGTCCTTAGATAGTCTGCAAAGCGGGCAAATTGCTTATCCTGCTCCGCTTGGCGGAGTTTCTGAGGATAAGGCATTTGGCTTTATATTCTTCAACCTTAGATGCTGCAGGTTTATTCCTTACAGAAGTGGTTGAAGAAGCCTTGTTAGAGGGATTACTGTCAGCACTCTCAGGTGTCTGATTCTCCCCAGGCGTCTGGACGCCAGGATTGGGTGGAAATTGGGCGTTTAACGCCAACTTTTCCCCCTTTTCTGGCGTTTGAACGCCAGAACTGGGCAAGGAATGGGCGTTTAACGCCAGCTTTCCTTCCCTTTCTGGTGTTTGAACGCCAATGACATTCCTCTCTGGGCTCTTACTGTCCTCAGAGGGATTTTGAACAGTGGTTTGGTTGTCCTCTGTTAATTGTTCCTTGTTTGGCTTTTTACTCTTTTGAGTAGTGTTATTCAGGGTCTTCCCACTCCTCAATTGAACTGCTTGACATTCCTCTGTTATCTGTTTAGATATTTGCTGTTTTGCTTGATTCAATTGCAGTTCTATGCTCTTGTTAGCAACTTTAGTTTCATAGAGCATCTCTTTAAAGTCTGCTAACTGTTCTGTCATCAGGAGCAATTGTTGATTAAGCTCAGTTATCTGTTCTTGAGGACTAGGGTCAGTGACTACAGCCATGACTTCCTCTTTTGGAGAGAACTCATTGCTAGAGTACAAATATTGGTTTCTAGCAACAGTGTCTATGAGCTCTTGAGCTTCTTCAATTGTCTTCCTCATGTGTATAGATCCACCAGCTGAGTGGTCTAAAGACATCTGAGCTTTTTCTGTAAGCCCATAGTAGAAAATGTCTAACTGTACCCACTCTGAAAACATTTCAGAGGGACATTTCCTTAGCATACCTCTATACCTCTCCCAGGCATTATAAAGGGATTCATTATCCTCTTGTTTAAAGCCTTGGATGTCCAGCCTTAACTGTGTCATCCTTTTGGAGGGTAAAAATGATTCAGGAATTTGTCTGACAACTGTTTCCATGTCTTTATGCTTGCTGTAGGTTGGTTATTCAACCACCTTTTAGCTTGATCTTTTACAGCAAATGGAAACAGTAATAGTCTGTAGACATCCTGATCTACCTCTTTATCATGTACTGTGTCAGCAATTTGTAAAAACTGTGCCAGAAACTCAGTAGGTTCTTCCTGTGGAAGACCGGAATACTGGCAGTTTTGCTGCACTATGATAATGAGTTGAGGATTTAGTTCAAAGCTGCTTGCTTTGATGGGAGGTGTACAGATGCTACTCCCATATGCAGCTGTAATGGGGTTAGCATATGACCCCAGAGTCCTTTTGGACTGATTAATCCCACTTAAGTCCATAATGGACAAAATGGAAATGATGATGATTGCAAGGAGATAAATTTTTGTTTTTTTTTTTGAATTAACGAAAAATAAAATAAAATAAAAGAAAATTAAAATAAAATTCGAAAATCAAAAAGAAAATAAGATCAAAGCAAATTGAAAACTGAATCAATGAGTTAATTAAAAAGATTTTGAAAACAGCAATTAAAAAGATATGATTGAAAATTTTTATGAAAAATATTTGATTTTAAAAAGAGGAAAGAGAAAAACAACAAAAAGACACCAAACTTAAAATTTTAGAAAATCAAACACAAAATTTTCGAAAATTTTTAATGGAAAAACACAAAGAGGACACCAAACTTAGAATTTTTATGAATCAAAAAGAAACTAAGAACATGCAAAATCGAAAATTAAAAGAAAAACAAAAGCATGCAATTGACACCAAACTTAAAATATGAAACTAGACTCAACTAAAAGACTCTAAACCAACAAAAACAAAACAGTCCTAATCTAAGCAACAAGATAAGCCGTCAGTTGTCCAAACTCGAACAATCCCCGGCAACGGCGCCAAAAACTTGGTGCACGAAATTGCAATCACACCTTTGCAATCCCGCACAACTAACCAGCAAGTGTACTGGGTCGTCCAAGTAATACCTTGCGTGAGCAAGGGTCGATCCCACAGAGATTGTCGGCTTGAAGCAAGCTATGGTTATCTTGTAGATCTTAGTCAGGATATCAGAAATTATCAGGATTGATTGTGAAAAGCAAAAGAACATGAAATGGTTACTTGTTTTGCAGTAAAGGAGAATAGGTTGAGGTTTGGAGATGCTCCATCTTCTGAATCTCTGCTTTCCTACTGTCTTCTTCTTCAAACACGCAGGTCTCCTTCCATGGCAAGCTGTATGCAGGGTTTCACCGTTGTCAATGGCTACCTCCCATCCTCTCAGTGAAAGCGATTGCATATGCTCTGTCACAGCATAGCGGAATTCATCTGTCGGTTCTCAATCAGGCCGGAATAGAATCCAGTGATTCTTTTGCGTCTGTCACTAACGCCCCGCCTTCAGGAGTTTGAAGCATGTCACAGTCATTCAGTCATTGAATCCTACTCAGAATACCACAGACAAGGTTTAGACCTTCCGGATTCTCTTGAATGCCGCCATCAGTCTAGCTTATACCACGAAGATTCCGATTAAAGAACCCAAGAGATAACTACTTAATCTAAGGTAGAACGGAGGTGGTTGTCAAGAACACGTTCATAGTTGAGAATGATGATGATTGTCACGGATCATCACATTCATCCGGATTAAGAACAAGTATTATCTTAGAATGGAAGCAAGCATGATTGAATGAGAAACAGTAGTAATTGCATTAATCCATCAAGACACAGCAGAGCTCCTCACCCCCAACCATGGGGTTTAGAGACTCATGCCGTGGAGAGTACACAAAGAAAGGTGTAAAAGTGTCATGAGGTCATAAGGTCCAGATACAATGTCAAAAGATCCTATTAATAGTAAACTAGTAGCCTAGGGTGTACAGAAATGAGTAAATGACGTAAAAATCCACTTCTGGGTCCACTTGGTGTGTGCTTGGGCTGAGCAATGAAGCTTTTATGTGTAGAGACATTTTCTGGAGTTAAACGCCAGCTTTCATGCCAGTTTGGGCGTTTAACTCCAAGTTTTATGCCAGTTCCGGCGTTTAACGCTGGAATTTCTGAGGGAGACTTTGAGCGCCGGTTTGGGCCATCAAATCTCGGGCAAAGTATGAACTATCATATATTGCTGGAAAGCCCAGGAAGTCTACTTTCCAATGCCGTTGAGAGCGCGCCAATTGGGCTTCTGTAGCTCCAGAAAATCCGCTTCGAGTGCAGGGAGGTCAGAATCCAACAGCATCTGCAGTCCTTTTTGGTCTCGGAATCAGATTTTTGCTCAGGACCCTCAATTTCAGCCAGAAAATACCTGAAATCACAGAAAAACACACAAACTCATAGTAAAGTCCAGAAAAGTGAATTTTAGCTAAAAACTAATAAAAATATACTAAAAACTAACTAGATCATGCGAAAAACATACTAAAAATAATGCCAAAAAGCATACAAATTATCCGCTCATCAGATGCCCAGATGGAATGATAAGAAGATGTGTGTCAGAGGGTGAGATGAAGAACATACTATGGCATTGTCACAACTCTAGTTATGGTGGTCATTTTGGAGCTGAAAGAACGGCTGCAAAAGTCCTTCAAAGTGGTTTCTACTGGCCCTCAATCTTCAAGGATGCTAGAGAGTTCGTGAGCCATTGCAATGAATGTCAAAGAACAGGGGTTGTCAAAGAAAATGAGATGCCTCAGAAGTTCATTTTAGAAGTGGAACTCTTTGATCTGTGGGGAATAGATTTCATGGGACCTTTTCCTCCATCTTACACATTCAAATACATCTTGGTAGCAGTAGAGTATGTCTCCAAATGGGTAGAAGCAATAGCCACCACCACATGTGATACCAACGTGGTCTTGCAATTCCTCAAGAAGAACATCTTCACTAGATTTGGAGTGCCCAAAGGACTTATAAGTGATGGGGGAAGCCACTTCTGCAACAAGCAACTAAATTCTTTACTCCACAAATATGGTGTTACTCACAAAGTGGCCACACCATATCACCCACAAACCAATGGGCAAGCTGAACTTGCCAACAGAGAGCTAAAGAGGATTTTGGAGAAAACTGTGGGAACAACAAGAAAGGATTGGGTTAGGAAGCTGGATGATGCACTTTGGGCATATAGGACAGCCTTCAAGACACCCATAGGAAAATCTCCATTTCAGCTGGTGTATGGAAAGGCTTGCCACCTCCCTGTGGAGCTTGAACATAAGGCCTTTTGGGCCACCAAACTTCTGAATTTAGATGCTCAAGCAGCAGGAGAGAAGAGGTTGCTACAACTCAATGAACTTGAGGAGTTCAGATTGGAGGCATATGAAAATGCCAAAATATACAAAGAGAGAGCAAAGAGATGGCATGATAAGAGGATCTCTCAAAGAACATTCGAACCAGGCCAAAGGGTGTTGTTATTCAACTCAAAATTGAAGATTTTCCCTCGGAAGCTAAGGTCTAGATGGACTGGCCCGTACACCATCATCAAAGTATCACCTCATGGCTATGTCGAATTACTTGATGAAGCCTCAAAACAAACCTTCACAGCCAATGGACATAGGGTGAAGCATTATTTTGGTGGCCCCTGGAGCAAGGAAGAGAGTGTGCAACTCTTAGCATGAGCAAAGAAGCTGCAGTGTCAAGCTAAGGACAATAAACAAGCGCTTCATGGGAGGCAACCCATGCACAGGGAGTCTTTTATTTTCATACCTGAGTAATCAATAATGAGAGGTTGCATCATATACATCTAAGAGAATAAAAAGTAGACTAGTACATAGTGTATGCAAGGCACTAAGTTTGGTGTGGCCAATCTTGAAGTAATGGCAAAAGTTTGTTCTACAACACTTAGCCACAAACTAAGTTTGGTGTCCATACATACACGAAAATGCTAGACTATGAAAGTACAGTCATCTATTTTAGTTATAAAAAAAAAAAACCGAGAAAAGAGATTGAAATAGCATACAAGGTAGGTAAGATACTAAGTTTGGTGTGGCCATCTTTGGAGTTAACTCCATAGAACACTTAGTCACAAACTAAGTTTGGTGTCTTTAATTCATAAATTTTAATTTTGCTTAGTCAATTTTGCATAGGAATATCATCATAAGTTGTTAGCTAGTAATGTCACTTTAAGAATCTCATGATTTTGGAATTTTGTTGCAGGAAAGAAAGAAAGAAGTGATGGGGAATCTTGGAAGGAGGTCACGGATACACAAGGAAGGGAAAGTCACATGAGTCTTGAACTTTGTGCATGGGAAAAACAACTCAACATGCATTGGGCACAAGGAAGCATGCTCCCCATGCTATGACCGAACCCTTAGAACCATGCATCTCACCACGGAAATCACTAGAACCATGCATCCCCACCAAAGTTCACTTTAAATACTTCAACCATATTCATCAAACCTCATTTTTCCTCACTCATCCTTCTACCCCCATAACCCCATTTCATCACCCGAAGTCACACTCCACCTCCAACTCATTCCATGTTTCCCATATTCTCGCCTTAGGCCTAATCTTTACCCAACAAAACTCTTGAAGCATTACATCTCTCCACATAACCGAAACACTCCACCCCCCCTTCACCATCATTTTTTATCTTCTCTAAGTCACCTTGTCGTCATATATCTCTCCCATTCACAACTATTTTCTTTATGCTTGAGGACAAGCATTCACCTAAGTTTGGTGTGGGAGATTCAACCCTTGCAAGTGAATTTCAATGGCCTCATCATCAAGGGATAGGAGAGAAGATGAAGGACAAGACACCTTTGATCAAAGAAGATTCAAATCCAAACACAACGAGCGTATCTTTAGCTGGATGTCAAGCAAAGATGTTGTTCCGGAGTTACCCTTTAAGCTAAGAAAAGATGAATACCCTGAAATACAAAAAATAATCAGAAAAAGGGGATGGGAGCTTCTCTGTAACCAACCTCAAGAAGTGAGCATGCTTCTCATCCATGAGTTCTACACTAATGTGATAAGAGAATATGATGATGAAGAACCATACATGAGTTATGTAAGAGGTGTGACCGTTGATTTTAGCCCGGACACCATCAACAGGGTGCTAAAGGTCAAGCCAAAACAGTTCAAACGAGCTAGCTATGAAGAAAGGGTTGAAAATGACCCAAGATATATGGATGTGGTAAGTGACTTATGCAGAGTAGGCACAGATTGGGTGTTAGATTCACATGGACAACCACTCAAACTTCAGAGAGGTGATCTCATACCTCAAGCAAAAGGATGGCATGACATAGTGAGGAGATCATTGATCTCCACTTCAAATAATTCTGAGGTAACGGTGAATAGAGCAATAATGATCCATTGTATAATGAAAGGAGGGGAAATCAATGTTGGAGACATTATAGCCAAGAACATCATTGACATAGCTCAAAAGGTCAAACAGGACAGCTGGCTAGGATATCCTAGTACTATTCTGCGCCTATGTGAAGAAGCTGGAGTGCCTTTGGAAGAATTTGAAGAAACTGATGTGGTCTCTATTGGAAAACCTCTTACCCGAGAAAGGTTGGAATTTATCACCACAACCCAATTGGAAAGGCAACCTTTAGCAAGAAGGAAGAAAAGGAAAGAAGCAAGACAAGAGGAGGAGCCTCAAGAAATGGAAGAACCTCATACCTTGAACATGAATCAACTCCAAGCTGCTTTGGAAGGAATCTCTGGGCAATATTCACAAATTCAAAGAAGCCAAGAGGAACTAGCTCAGCAACAAAGGGACCTTTGGCAGTTGATGGACCAACAAAGAGGGGTTCAAGTTCAATGGATGAACCAACAAAATGAATACCAAACACACATGATGGAACTACAACAGGAACAATATGCCAAGATGCATGAAGCCATTAACAATTCAACTGTTGAATATGGAAAAGCCATGGAGAAAGTAATACAAGAACAAGCTCAACTAAGGAAAGAGCAAGCTCTGCAAAGGGAACTTCTCCATAGGTTAGATGCTAGACATGATACATTTCACAAAGAGTTCAATGAAAGCAGAATGTTCAGGGAAGCCAGGCATAAGGACAGACTTGACTATGATATATGCACCCAAGAAAAACTCAGTTACCTTTGTGGAGCACCCCCATTACTCAACCCACAAATTAAAAGTTTTAATGAAGCTCGCAAAATATTTGAAGAGCAGGAACTTGCAAGGGTGAGATTTAATGCTCAGAGGCTAAAGGAGACAATGATAAGCTCAGGAGTATGGCAAAGAGAAGAAGGGGATTCAACAACAAAACAACAAGGAGAACTAAGAAAGAAAAAGAAAGAAGATCCAAAGGGGGATTCAACAATAAAACAACAAGGAGAGCTGAGAAAGAAAAAGAAAGAAGATCCAAAAGGCAAAGGAAAGCAAGGAGAATCAAGCAAGGAAAAAGGGACATGAAGACTAAAGGTGGTGAAGTTCCTTTTGTTTTTCTTTATGCTTTATTAAATAAAGAAGATGTATGTCTGAAATATGGTATACCTTCTAAGATGCGTTTTTTCTTTTTTTGAAGCATTTTCTTTTATGTTGCCCATTCCATGCATCACTACTCACAGGTTTGGAATGGTTGCTTGTCTTAAGTACTTTTGCTTGTCAATGGAATAAAAGATGTAGTTTGAGCAAGAACAGAGAGAATTCTAGCTAAAAAAGAATCATGTTGTCCCATAAGAAAAGTGCTAGTATATATACATTTATTGTGAAAGAATCAAGGTTCAAGAAATTCAAAAGAATGCTTGCTTATACAAGACTAGTTCGGTTAAGAATCACAAAGACTTTATCAGTAAAAGCACAAATAACCTTGGCAATAAAGAAAACAGAGTACAAAGAATGAAAGGCTAGGCATCAATGACAAAATTTGGATATGTGTCTGTGGTGATTGATGTTAAGAGACATACTTGGGCTAGTAAATCTGAGGGGTGCTTCATCACCCGATAACTTGAGTTAACTAACTCGGGATTATCGATTGAAAACTCACAATCAAGAGTAGCTCTATAACAGAACATTTAGCAACCCAAAGAGGTGCTGGACACCACTATCCAAATAAAATTTCAATGTTATATGCCTGTGATTGAATGTGTTAAGGAGAGAGGCTTGAGTTAGTAAATCTTTAAGAGTGTTTCAACACTTAACAACTTGAACCAACTGGTTTGGGATTGTTGATTGAAAGCTTATGCTAAAGAGCCGCCTTAAGACAAGATTTCGAGCTCATTTGAAATAAAAAAAAGGGGGAATATAAAAAAAAAAAAGAAAGAAAAGCATCAAGTAAAGAATGGTTCAAGGGTCATGTGCTACGGTATAGAAAAAGGTCTAGTGAAGTTAACCAATTTAGTATTGAAGCAAGCATTCTAATTGAAAAAGTTGAATGGCCGTGATCAATTACAATAAACTAATGACCACACAAGTGAGGATGACATGCTCAATGAAAAATTACTCTCTGGTAGAACATTCAAGTCTTACATCTTAGATTCTTGTGACAAAGTTTTTATATTTTGCTTGAGGACAAGCAACACTTTAAGTTTGGTGTTGTGATGCAATTGCATATTTGTTATATTAGCTAGTTAGTTTAGTTGGTTTTAGCTTAATTTCACTCATTTCTCTAAATAAACAAGTCCTTTTATGAGTTTTGTCTTCATGCATGAGAATACCAAGGAACATGTTGATTCTAGCCAAATTCATGCAAATGATTTAAGGAATACATACATGAATGAGTATGAATGAATCTCATGAATTTATTGCATGAATTGGTAAGACTTTGAAGCTATTTCCTTTGTTGATGGTAGGTGATGAAACAAGAAAGCAT